>NC_088223.1:24115547-24415547 GCF_036934945.1 Oncorhynchus masou masou | reverse complement strand
ATTGACCATAATTAGTGCTTGTAAAGTTGCTGCCATCGGAGATATTATGACGGTCACAATTAGAGCTTTCAAATGTCTGATATTTACAAATCAAGATATAGGTTCTAATAATATTTGCTTTATTCCCTTGCCTGTTTTCCTGTGAGCCAATGCCACAGATGTTAGAAAATTGAGACAAGATATTATCTGTGTAGTAAATCTGAGTAGGTTGATGTGTATGATATTTGATGTGATTTAGTGAGAGTGTGTACGATGTCTAAATAAGAGTAAGACTATAATGAATGCTGTCCAAATAAATAATAACTCCGCCAATTTGCATGGTTGAGTGTCTATGTGTGTAACATGTAGTGCTTATAGCCTTAATATTCATGATGATAATTGTAATCCATATCATATCAACATAATAGTTGCATCATAATTATCTTTAAGGTCATTGAAAAACACATCCCAGTTTTCCACAGCAATTGACGTTTCACATGATCATGAAAGCGAACTTACATTACTCTAGAGATGGCTTCACTACAGTAGAATAGGTTATTATTCCCCAATGCCCCTACTCTGATATTGTTGCTTGTTGTAAACCTTGCTTGTTGTAAACATATATAAACTTGTAGACAAATACATAATAAAGATAGACAAACAAGAAACATATTAAATTATAAAACAGTTCTCGAGCATATAGAGAGAATGAAAGAAGAGAAAAGAAAAGAGAGAAGAGGAGAGTGAGAGAAGAGAGCGAGATCAGGTGTGTGTGAGTATGTATAAGTCCGTATGTGTAAGCGAGCATGTAATTGAGTAATTGAGTACTTGCGTGTTTATATCCACTTCATAGTGTTCAGATATTTTTACAGTTCCCATACTTTCTTTTTTTTGTAACCTGAAGTCCCTGTAGAATTTAGTACAGCCATTGTGTTTTGGAGCTCTCTCGGAATAGTTGTCCATCTATAAAGAGTTTGTCCACAATGAGAAAGGCACGCTTACCCTTCTCCCTCTGTTGCCTTTGTACCGGATACAGTCTCTTACGAAGTTAGTTTATCTCCCTTGGAAATTGGTCATTGAGACTGAATTTGGTCCCTTTAAGCTCCCTTCCCCTGCTTTTGATCATCTCTTTTTGTTGGTAGTGTTCAAAGTTTGCGATGATCGGTCAGGGACACTTGGTCTTGTCGCTCCGAGCTCCAAGTCTGTGTACTCGGTGAAAAGCCACCTTGTTTACAGTCTCTATAGGAAGTTTCAAGGCGGATTGCATGAATTCTCTGATCGCGCCCTCTGGATTATTGGATGCGTCCTCAGGAATCCCAGAAAAAAATAGATTTTCATGCATGCTATGACTTTGTATGTCTAGTAGCGACTCCTTCTGCACCCTGTTTTCCCTGTGTAGACAATCCATGTTGGAATCGTGGATTTTTACCTTGGCTGTGGGTGCCTTGTTCTCTCATTGGAGTGTGAGAATTTAACTCTGGTTAAACTCCAAACTCCCCCTCAGCCCTGCTACCTCCTCACACACCTTTCCAGTGTTGCATTGATTCCAGCCAGAGCACTAGCCTCTACTTCAATGGCAAGTAAATCGTCCATGTCTGTAGATGAGTCTGTTTTTCTTTTTTTTGACGGTTTAAAGTTGTTTTGTGAGGTAGTCGGATCTTTCCACGATGGACTATGTTGTTCCTCCATAGCATAAAGCTGTTGGTACTCGTCGATTTCCCTCAGGATCTCCTTAGTATCCAGGTTGGCTCTTTACTGCATACCCTGATGAAGACAGCTCGGCTGTCGAAACGTTGGTAATACATTTTTTGCATCTGAGCTCCTAGAGTGTGCGGCTCTCTTTTATTTTCAAGTTTTCTACTCCGCTAGCCAGCACCTCGTCTTAATAGGTGCGCGTTTCTTTTTCTTCTAGATGGCTCTTTACTGCAACCAGTTGTTTTACGAAAAGATAACAAATCTCAGTTCTGCTGTACTTTGTGTTCATTGTATGCGTCCTTAATGGAACCCTATTCCCTAGTTAGTGCACTACTTTTGGCCAGGGCCCATGTGTCTTCTGGTGTTCCCTTGGGCTCTTCTGGACTGGTGTTGCCCCTGGCACTGACCTAGGCTCAATGCCTTTTGGGTGCAACATGGCTCTGGAACTTGGTACAGCTACTACCTCACCAACCATCTGTTCTCCCAGTTGGAGGCTGCCAGGCCAGCAGGTGGCCTCTTTTCAAGGTCCCAACTGTACAATGATCTATTTAAACCAATGTTCTGTAGAAAGAAACTGACCCCATATTGATGCTTTAAGTATGAACTGTACTGTGATCTACAAACCAATGCACTGTAGAAACTGACCCAATATTTATGTTTTTAGTTACTCCCCATAGTAGAATTAGACTATTTCCTTAATTCTGACTATATGGTTTGAGTTAGACTTGGACATGATCTTCCTAGAGTAAATTATATGATATTAATTCAAGCTATTTAGACGTATGGTATATCCTATTATGCATTATTATGTATTAAGATGAGAGCAATTTAGGTTGGCTTTAATCATTTTAAATTGACAAAGCTACTCTTTAAAGTGCTGTGTAACCTATGTGGATTATTGTATACCAGTCAAAAATATCAATTACCAATGCTAATCACTTCTGGGGAGGCAGAGCACAGTCTGTGGTTGAGTCTCAAATGGCCCCCTATTCCCTTAAAAGTGCACTACTTGTGATCAGAACCGTAAGGGCCCTGGTCAAAGTAGTTCAATATAAAGGCAATAGGTTGGTATTTGGGACACACACTTCTATGAAATGCTGCTACACTCTTAGAAAAAAATGGTTTCAAAGGGTTCTTCGGCTGTCCCCATTGGGAACTAATAGCAGAGGACCGATAAAAGACTGAGAACAGCAGTAGAGGCTCTCACAGAGGCACAAAGGACCACAACACTGGGAAGGAGGGAAATAGGGAGAGAGATGGGAGAGAGGGAGGGAGGGAAGGAGTGATGGAGGGAAGAGGGAGGGAGAGATGGGAGGAAGCGAGTGAGCAGGGTGATTTGTGTCTTCGACAGACGAGGGAGAGGGCCGGACCAACAGTCCAGATCAGCCATCTGCATCCACTCCTTTTGACCCCCCTCTCTTCTCCATCTTGTTCTATCCCTCCCTCCATCCCTCCATCCTTGTGTCCTGGGCTGGCTTCGGTAACCTCTGTGCCCCCAGTGACCAAGAGCAGGGTCCCTGGACACGGTCACCAACCCGGCCCCATCCCAAATACCATATGGCTTCACCCTGCTCTAAGCATTGTGCCCAGATCATGAATGGCCATTTAAAATGAATTGTCAAATACAATACTCTACCAAAACAAGTAAGCTGCCTTCACTGCCAAAAAGTTATTTTCATTAAGTTGTATGAACGTTATAGGAGGATGTAATGTCTATTCAAAATTAAACAAAATTAAACACACGAAATCCTCTAGACTTAAGCTAACCAGCAAGAAGACAACAAGGGCACATCAGTGTTTGTATCCAGTCCCTCTACATGGGTACTCTGTATCACCATAATATATAGTGACAGGCAGCCAGAGGTGGCCTGAGGTAGACCCACTGTCCAGTGCTTGCTAGCTGGTACTCAAACTACACATACAACCTGTTGTGCTCTCTACATCTCCCTCTCATAAACACACACATGCACACACACACATCCTGCAAACAGCCAGGCTAGTACATAACACAGCATGCTGCAACAGCCAGGCTTGTGCAAGCAGCCAGGCTAGTACATAACACAGCATGCTGCAACAGCCAGGCTAGTGCAAGCAGACAGGCTAGTGCAAGCAGCCAGGCTAGTACATAACACAGTATGCTGCAACAGCCAGGCTAGTGCAAGCAGACAGGCTAGTACATAACACAGCATGCTGCAACAGCCAGGCTAGTGCAAGCAGCCAGGCTAGTACATAACACAGCATGCTGCAACAGCCAGGCTAGTGCAAGCAGACAGGCTAGTGCAAGCAGCCAGGCTAGTACATAACACAGCATGCTGCGACAGCCAGGCTAGTGCAAGCAGACAGGCTAGTGCATAACACAGCATGCTGCGACAGCCAGGCTAGTGCAAGCAGCCAGGCTAGTACATAACACAGCATGCTGCAACAGCCAGGCTAGTGCAAGCAGACAGGCTAGTGCAAGCAGCCAGGCTAGTACATAACACAGCATGCTGCAACAGCCAGGCTAGTACATAACACAGCATGCTGCAACAGCCAGGCTAGTGCAAGCAGACAGGCTAGTGCAAGCAGCCAGGCTAGTGCATAACACAGCATGCTGCAACAGCCAGGCTAGTGCAAGCAGACAGTCTAGTGCAAGCAGCCAGGCTAGTGCATAACACAGCATGCTGCAACAGCCAGGCTAGTGCAAGCAGACAGGCTAGTGCAAGCAGCCAGGCTAGTGCATAACACAGCATGCTGCAACAGCGAGGCTAGTACATAACACAGCATGCTGCAACAGCCAGGCTAGTGCAAGCAGACAGGCTAGTGCAAGCAGCCAGGCTAGTACATACCACAGCATGCTGCAGACACATCCTGACCAAGGCTGCGACTCAATCAAAGGTGCATTGTAGAGAAGATAATTTCTGCTTGAACCGTCATCTACAGGGTTTACCATGATGGCTTGTGGTAGTGCGAGAACTCTCCTCTGGTTGAATCCCGGGGTTGGTGTTTTCTTAGATACATAGACCCAGCACGCCACCCACACCCACCTGTGAGCTGAGAGACCAGTCCCTCCTGTGGATCACACCAGTGGGAAATTGATTGACTACAGAGACATGCTCCAATAGAGAGCACAGAACAGCCCACTAACTAAAACCCAATGTGCTATCTGCACAGCCAGGCTATTGTGGGTGACATACATTATGCTGTTTTACTGTCGGCCAGCCAGGTGCTGCGTTGCTGGGCCCAGACAGGCAGAGTATACCATATGCACTGGGAGAATACAATGGTAGCTTGTGGGCCTTGCAAATACCAGAGGAGGGTGTGTGTGTGTGCATGGATAGATGGTGTGAGTGAGTGAGTGAGTGAGTGAGTGAGTGAGTGAGTGAGTGAGTGAGTGAGTGAGTGAGTGAGTGAGTGAGTGTGTGTGTGTGTGTGTGTGAGACAGAGAGAGAGAGCATACAATATAAAGCTCTTAAGCCATCACCCAAATAACGTTAACACTACAGGAGAGGAATTTCACCTCAATACTTTATTGAATAATAATAGTAATAATCATCAACATCGTAATGAAAAAAGGAAACAAAATTGCATTTTAACATGAAAAACAAAGTCACATTGTTTTCATCTTCAAGTGTTCCCCAACAACAATTTTAGACACATCGAGTTGCATACAGATGTAGGATCTTAATTTGAGCCAGTTTGCTACAACAGGAAAATAATCCTGCAGCAACAGGAAATGTGGATTATTATGTGGATTATAATTAATGGACATTTTTGTAAGGGTTGTTTCAAAGTGTGAATTACAAACTTCAGAAGCCTTTTTAAACCTCAAATACACTACAAGTTTTAAATGTCCTGCATGGCGGTTAAGTCCCCACACTAGGGTGATCAAAGTAAGATCCTACATCTGTACACACATATGAGGTGGCTTTATAAAAGTAACTCTGGTCTCTCCATTTCAACTGAGTTTTATCACAATGACATTGTCAGTCAGTACCAGGTAACCATGGAAACCTGGGGTAAGGGTTGAGTTGGCAGCAACGGTGAGAGGAGACTGAAGGGTACAGGTCTTATGAGAGGGTTGGCAACAGGTAAGTGTCTAACTCAAAGCACTGATCATTCAGACAGTTCTTTATTGATGTTTTGTTCAGTATTTTGTTTAAGTATTTTCCTTTCATATAAATAGGAGTGCTATGTAGCCTTGAAAAGAAGCAGAGGCCTCAGTTATATGCAGTGCTGTGGGTTAAGACATAGCTACAATGAGGGTAAGGACCGGAGGTGCTTGTGTGGGGACGCCTGTCTGTGATCTGACCACTACAATGTCTTCCATTGTGCATCAATTCACCGTCTGTTGTCCATTGATGAGGCCTCACCATTGATTCCATTGATTATGCATTTGCTATACACACAGCAGCCATTACAAAATTATGTTGATGTTTTCGTAAAATCAATCATCCACCCATTTCACAACATCCTCAGAGGAAGTGAGACAAGCACAAACTGAAACACTTCCTTCTAACTGAAAGCTAGGGGTGTGTCCCAAATATTACTCTATTTCCTATATAGTCTATAGGGCTCTGGTTAAAAGTAGTGCACTATATAGGGAATAGGGTACCATTTGGGATGTGACCCTACGTACCCAGCCTCCTGACCCACCACCCATCCCAATGATGCCAATTATACCACCAGATCTACCATGTCTGAACAGTGTTGTGTCAAAAGCTGTGTCTGATATCGCAGTGTTGACATCTTTGAACAAACACTAAGACATAGCGGTGGAGAAATGGGAGAAACTATTGTTTACGTGATTTCACATTCTTCGAGATGTTAAAGACAAAGGTTCATCAAAATAAAATGAGAATACAGGTACTGTAGATTCTCTATCTCTGTCATTCAATAACTTAACATCCACAATGACAATAAGACTTCAAATGTGCAGTTACAATTATAACAGTCATCATGACTTGAATTACCCCTTGAATTACATACTAATACTGTTTGACATCAGATCTTCTCCCACGACTAGGGATGAACTGATTACATTTTTTAAGTTAAGGAAATAACATTGAATAGAAAACACATGTACGGCATTAAAACAAAAGCTAATCAAAACAAAAAAGCAAACGTAAAACAAAACAATACCTGCTAGTCTATCTGGCATGCACACCACCACAGTAACAAGATATGACCTATGTTTTGTTTTTCCTGTCGTCAGTTTGTTTTGTCACACAGCAACATAGTTAAGCTGCACAATTTTCTACTTCTTTTAAAAGGGATATTTCAAACCAATATGTCATTTTGTAATTTTAACTATCTCTTTAAGTCTGCACTTAGACTGTTATAGGTGTGCCATTGAAATTCTACTCCAACACTGCAGAAATACACACTGAGAAAACAAGTTCACCAGAACTCACAGAGCAATGGTGACTTAAACAGCCTTCGCCTGATATTCCCACCAAACCACAGTCTCCCACTACGCCAAACTAGGGCCTGAGATCCATTTGAAATATCCTGGATGGTTGAGGTGCAATAGTCTTTGCTTGAGTCCTACCCATGTAGTTCATAGAATAGGGTCCAACAGTCTTTTGTTTTATTCCTGGTTGACTCTCCATATTTAGTCCATTTGTAGTGAAGGAGAATCTCGACCAATGGGGTTGCAAAGAATATCCTGTCGGCCAATCAGTAGTTTCATCCAACAGTCAAACCGAGTTCCAGGGTTCTGCTGAGGTGTTTGATTGGACAGGTAGAGTCACAGTTCCTGTTGAGTAGCATATGATTGGTTGGAAACAGAGAAACAGGTCTGGTATAGGCATACGATTAGATAAACAGGGATCCAGCTCAAGGTTTTGTTTGGGCGGGTGGAGGTAAAGAGATAAAGGGGTAATCTGCTTAAGGTGAAGGTGAGGGTGGACTCAAGGTTGATGGATGTCACATTACAATAACATGCTAATAATAAATATACCATCTGCAGGGCATATGTCTCTCTCTATATCTCCATGGACTACATGTACTTTACTGTAAGAAATACTCTTGTTCACATGGACTACAGCTTAGTCCCATAGCTGTAACCTGTATGGGCCACATCTTAACATGAAGAACTGAAATCTTCATGCCTATCTCCCACTGACATCAATGGAATGATGATTTCCAACAAAACTGCCAGTTACATGTAGCGTGTACACGTTTTAACGTTATGATGCCTAAAAGGTCACACACATAGACATGCAACATTTTACGATTTCCCTGAAAGATGCAAACATAAGAGGAGAACAGGACTTGACTAGGAGACTCCTGGTGTAAGCAAAATCCTCCCAATACTATGACCCTCGTGCAATCCCTATCACCCCTATAGGCAGGATAGCATACAACACACGGTATAGATAGAGGCCATAGAGCCCCATTACTAAGGCTGTGTCTGTGACTGACTGTTGGCCAACAAACACCACCATTCTATCTGCTCCTCTCTCCACAATGTGGTTGAACATCCAATCAAATGGCAACAGGCGGGGGAACAACAGCCGAGTGTGTGGAAAGCGAGACGGGGATAAGGGAGAGGAGGAGAAAGGAGGAGCGGGTAAGAGGAGGGGGATAGGGTTCATTGCTGTCAACACACTAGAGGCCTTGAGTGCTGGACAGTGGCCAGTGTTGTACTGAATGCACAACAACGTCCACAACAATAGGAGTGATCGGCCGTCTTCCAAGATGGCCGTCGACCGAGGTTCCTGAAACAGAGACGGTGGTCCCCAGCAATGAGACATCCTTGCTAACCTCGCCCAGCTCTAGTCTCCCACTTCTTAGATAGAAATACAAGGCCCCTGGGCAGGCAGGCAGGAACCACTGGACTGGACTGCCTCCAACACCAATAAACCTCGGTCTGAGCGGAAGGAGTGAACATGAGGTTTGTCCATTGGTCTTGGGGGACCTCCAAGTTGTTATAAGGAGTGTGTCATGAATTGGAAGGCTAAGCGGAGGGCCAACGCAGAGGGAAGGATGGAAGTGCAAGACCAAATCTCTCTCAGATTTTGAACCTTTTGGCATTTACTTATTCCCCCTTGCTCTATTTGATTGGATGGGAGGATTAATCGTGGATTACCACGGTGTGTGTGTCTGCTTGAGTGTGTGTGTACGTGCTGTATGCACGTGTCAAGGGGCGGATCTAGCGTGAGGGTTTGTCAGTCAGAGAGTGGAGTGTAAATTCATAGATAGGTGTGTGTGGGGGGATATTCCAGTACAGTATGCTCAGCCCACATAACATACTGTAAGTGTGTAAATGCATTTTGCCTGGCATGGGGGAGGGGGAGGGGACGGTTAGGGTGCCACCCACCACCCGTCTGGGCGAAAGAGGAGCATTGAGCGCCGAGGTTCCACACCCTGAAACATGTCTTCTAGGTCTAGGACAGTAGACCAGTTGCCTTGGTTCAACATACCCATAGCAACCCATTGCAACCTATAGCAACCCATTGCAACCTATTGCACTCTCATCCAGAATCAGAGTGAAGAGAGACTGAGAGGCTGTTATGTTGCTTTAGCATCAACAGAAATACAATTGGTTTGGCAGCAAGACCTGTCTGCATAGAAGGCGATAGAAGAATGTCCTCACCCTCTCATACCGGGAGTAACTATCTTTGTGATCCTACTGTATGGGTGCATCCCAAAATAGCACCCTATTCCCTACATAGTGCACTAATTTTGACCAGGGGCCTATGGGTCTTATGAGCGCTATGGAGCATTTGGGACAATTCCCATGTCTCACCTTAGGTGTGTTTCTACATTCTACACACCTCGTTTTCATATTGTAGCTATTGTGGTTTTGCTCATTAGCAGGCTAACAGACTGCCATGGCCAGAAGGGAATGAGAGGATCCAAAGCTTCTCGCGCTCTCTGTTCATATTTCAAATCAGATTTTTTTAATGCCTTGGCAACCATGATAAATATATTTTTATGAGCACAGCTTGCACACAGAAAAAATCCCGCCCTCTGGCCCTGAGGTACATCTGTTGTCTATTCCTGACAGACACAAACACACATTAGAGCACATGTGACTTAGATCAAAACGTGTGAACCAGAGATTCCAAGGTTTCATTAAAAACATTTTATAAAGAGGAGAACAACAAGGCCTATGGGTCCTGGCCAAAAGTAGTGCACTATAAACAGAATAAGAAGCCATTTGGGACACAGGTGTAATCCCTAGAATGAGACAGCGAGGCTAACAACAATAACAGCAGCATTTAACCACAACTACACACATCTTGCCATTCCAGGCCAGCCTTGCACTGGGACTAAGGACCACCTTCAGCTACCTCTACCCTTTTACAGGGCACGTGAGACTCATATCTACACCCCTCCTCTCTCCCTCTCATACATTGTTTCAGGGGACTCCCGGCGCAGGAGACTAGGTATTTAAGTGTGTGTGTGTGTGTGTGTGTGTGTGTGTGTGTGTGTGTGTGTGTGTGTGTGTGTGTGTGTGTGTGTGTGTGTGTGTGTGTGTGTGTGTGTGTGTGTGTGTGTGTGTGTGTGTGTGTGTGTGTGTGTGCGTCTAAATTCTAGGCAAGCCTGGATTAGCCAGTGACTGAACCTCTAGGCCTGTAGAGTAGCCTAGAGGGGGACAGAGGTGGATGGAGGGTATGGGGCCAGAGTAAGACTGGAGGAGTGGTGGAGGAGGTGGGGGTGTAGTCTCATTAATGCCACAGTAGCAGCGGCCAGGTGCCCTGATGACAGGCACAGCAAGGGAACAAAGGACTGATGGGGTAAACAGCTGATGAACCTCGCTATCTGCCAATAACATACCCACATACACAAAAGCACACACACACATGCAAAATAAGGTCGTATTTTGCTTCCACCAGGAGACCCTTAGATTAAATGATAGCTGGAGAGAGACACACAAACGGCCCTGCACCCTACAGATGTTTTTTACGCTCTGTCCTAAATGGCGCCATAGTCCTTATATAGTGCAATACTTTTGACCTGGGTCCAAAGGACTCTGGTCTGAAGTAGTGCATTATTTAGGAAATAGGGTGCCATTTGGGACGTATACTGAGTGAATGGTCTTAATGGGTTGGTAGCTGTTCTAGCTTTTCCCTCAGGTCAGATGACCCTCTGTTGAAAAAATAATCCTGCAAAGCACTGTTTGTTTTGTTTTACTGATGACCAAGCACACGACAGACAGAATCAAGTGGACCTAGATGACATGGGACCTATATGACATGGGACCTAGATGACATGGGACCTAGATGACATGGGACCTAGATGACATGGGACCAAGATGACATGGGACCTATATGACATGGGACCAAGACGACATGAGACCTTGGCAACATGGGACCTAGATAACATGGGACCTAGGCAACATGGGGTTTTGTTACTTAGATAAGGAATTTAGTACACTACCATAATACATGCCTATAGGTCCTATTGTAATGTCCTGTTATGTCTTCAGTTAGGTCTGTTGACTTAGCGTAAAGTAATTTATAGGTAATGATGTCCATGATCTTCTAGGTAAAAATGTTGTTATTGAAATGCCATTCCCTTGGGTTGTTTATGACCCAACCAAACACTGTTTAGAACGTCTGACCCGGCTCTGTATGTGGTTGTAATAGTGAATGCCTTTTTTTCTGACAAAAAAACTGTTCCATGCAAACGGATGTTGCGATCACATTCAGACAGGGATTATTGGCTGTGGTAGAGGTGGGATAGAGGAGGAGAGAGAGTGGAGGGAGGAAAGCGAGGAGAGGGGAGAGGAGCGAGGGGAGGGAGGAGAGAGAGAGGTGAGTGAGGAGAGGGAAGAGAGCATAGGGAAGATGGAAGGGGAGAGAGGGCAAAGGAGAGAGGAGAAAGGAGAGAGGGCGAGAGGGGATAGGGGAGAGGGGAGAGAGGATAGAGAGGAGAGAGAGGGGAAAAGTGAGGGAAGAGACGGGAGAGAGGAGAGGGGAAAGAGGAGAGAGGGGATAGGAGAAGAGAGAGAGGGGAGAAGTGAGGGAAGAGACAGGAGAGAGGAGAGGGGAGAGGGGAAAGAGGAGAGAGGGGAGGAGAGAGAGAGGAGAGCGGAGGGAGGAGATAGGGGAGAGAAGAGAGGGGAGAAAGAGGAGGGGAGAGAGAGTGGAGAGGGGAGAAAGAGGGAAGAGGGGAGAGTGGGGAGAGGGAAGGGAGGAGAGAGGGGAGAGACTGGAGGGGGGGAACAGCTGAGATGACTGTTTCTGTTTCTGTTCCCCCAGCTCACTGAGACACAAGAGGTGAGAATGGGGTCACGAAGGACAGGTGGACCAAATGGTTCCACCATTCAAGTAAAATCAGGTGAGTATTACATAACACAAAAGGGCTTGTGCTAACAACATAAGCACTCAACCCTATTGATGACACATGCAAATTTCTGATCTAGTCTTAGGGGGACAAGTTTCCCCATTGTCTTAATGTGGATGGCTCACTGAGGGTTAATGGCAGGGTCTCGGGATGTACCATTAGACGGGGGTGGAGGGTGGGGGGGGGCAGTCCCTTATCCCTGTGTTACATTCTTGGAGGTAGGTGGCTGGAGCGGGTGGGAATTGTTTGGCAGAGAGGTGGGGGGAAAGGACAGGGGGATGGGGATTGGGGGGGTTGTACCCCACTACCCCTCCTCTCACCGGTCCAGCACGCGGCTGTAGTCCTGTGGGCTGCAGCCCCCTTCACTCTTCAGCTCAGCAAACACCTGGGTGAAGAAGTGCGGGTCGGCGTTGATGCGCAACATCTTGGCGCTGGTGGCGTCGATGATGGCTAGGCAGCGGTCCCAGAAGGCCTCCTTGCCAGCCTCCACCAGAAAAGGTTTCAGTGGGTAGGATATCTCATTGCCCATGTAGGAATAGGACAGGTAGAGACAGGTGAGTAGTGTGGCCTGAAGCTCGTGCTCTGACGCCACCAGGTCTCCATCCACCACATCACGACACAGCATGTAGACAAACACCACGTTGGCCGGAGTCACGAAGGCCTGATCCTGCCAGCCCTGGAGGAGCAGAGAGCGGTCCACCGCCCGCAGCCACAGCACCGGGTCCGCAGGGGAGAGGTGCTTCAGCCGGTAGCAGCGGCCACACAGGAACTCACCCAGGCACCGGAGAAGTTCACTGGTGGACGCCTGGACAATGATGCGCTTGGGGGATGAGGCAGCCGTTCCTTGGTGGGGCACCTTCTTGACAGAGGACAGCTGCTGGGGCTTCATGCCCATGCCATAGCTGTAGTGCCCCTGGCCGAAGCCTAACCCCAGACCCAGTCCCGTTGGCCCATCGTAGCTTGAGAGGTTGGCACACGACAGAGACTTCTTGACATTCTCGCGGTTGAGGTGCAACACCGGATCCTTCTGGTAGATGTTGTTGTTGTTGAGGGGGTCTCCAAGTGACCCCGGACCCCCAGGACATTTCTTAGAGCCCCCTCGTTTCTTGGTGGAGGCGACCAGGCGTTTCCAGGTGAGGGCTGGGAGAAAGATTGACTGGCCCCGTTTCAGGCCACTGGCGCGGTCTTTCTGAGTGTTGAGCGAACGGCTGCTCAGGCTCGGGTAGTGGTTGAGTGAGCCAGGCCGCGTGTCATAGTAGCTGTTCTTCCTGAATGCAGGGGAAAGGGATAGTACTGTGCCCATTGTGAGTCAGTGCTGTAAAGAATATTACACTGGCTTTGAATTTGGACAGGGCGAGGTGGAGGCACAGTTCTCTCCTGTTTTAGCTATTACAATTCAGGCAGTGAATACTGGACGGAGAAGCGATATGAAGAGATGACTGAGGAAGACATTTATAAAGCTTAGTTGAGCTTTGTTACTTTTCAGTTGATGCTGACACTATTCAAATGCCCATGAAGACACATCCAGTATCTGCAACACATAAGAACAGGCAAACGTATGATTTTGAGAATAAACAAGGTAATACTTTAACATTTAAAATAATACATTTGTAATAACGTATAATAATGTAATATATGTTTTTTAAATCCCGTCAAGCAGCGACGCTACATTATTCCCACATGCATATCAAGACAAAGGTCTGGTCCAGGACGTTAGTGCGTGTTCTTCTACTAACATCTACGAACGCGAACTAACGCCCTGGACCAGAGCTAGTACAGACAATTAATTCCCTAGCCTAGTGTGAGGACTGTTCCTCTTGCGCCTGTCTCTTTGGTCACTAGACTGACTCAGACAGCCTGTACATGCAGCAATAATTGTCGAATCAATGCAACATATTGTAACCTAGGCTACTGCAGTGGGATAAATCAATAACTATTATTTTTTTCACAAAACACAATGATATTCTAGGACAGGTTACAACAACATGTCACAGTGCGCACTATAACAAGAGCATAAAGCCGCAAACCCCAACCTCGGACAATAACATCACACAATGAATGAATCCCCACAAACACAGAAAATAATTAACAGGATAATGTAACATTTATAAAATACCTGCATGTAACTACAAAGAGGTTGTAAAATAATCAATATGAAGAGAATAGAGGTGCTCACCAATTTATTATCGGATGTCCACTGTCGCCTATCCTTCGCATTCAGTGATTTACAGAACTGCACAACAAAGCTCAACAAATGAACTGCCTGTGTGGAAGTAGCCTACCATTGACAACAGTTCAGATACGAGTAGAAATGATCGATTCAGTTCAAGAAGTGCTTCTGAGCAATTTGTTATTGAGCGGAGAGCCGCGTAGAAGCCGTCTCGGCCAAGTCGGGTGCAGGTGTCCGGCGCCGCGTAATAGCTGCAGACAATAAATCCAAAAGGCTGCTCCGTTATGAGAAAAAGTGAATAAATTATGTTATTCGCGTCTCCATCTCAGAGGGAGTGCTGTGCAAACTTTCACTCTGATATCGGAACTTACTGTCCTTTCGATTAATTCCATCTTCGCAGCCATCCTCGCGATCAAATACGCAGTATTTATAGCCTACAGAACTTTATGTAAATACAAAGTCCTTCACCTTCAGAATACAGACAGTTCTCTATGCGTCTCTGGCCATTCTGTTCAACGTGGAACGAGCGGAGGGACAGGGATAGCATTCTATGCTTATAGGCTACCAGGTGAAGAGGGACAGGGTACCCGGGAAGCGATTCTCCTTGTCAACCCTTCAAATCGGTCCCCGTAAACCACTGAGCGCACAGAGTTGAGCGAGGCGGATAATCAAATCGTTTACTGACTCCTCCTAGCAGGGGTGCGTGTACTGCTCAGCTGCCTGACGCGCGCACAAACACACTCACTCACTGATGGCAATGTGTTGTTCGACACTACATTGCTGGATCACAAGACTATCCTTATCGCATTCGAGTGATATTGGACATTTTTAGAAACTGTGGCTGTAGATTACGATATTTTGCTTGTTTTATCATGTGTTTGTGTGTGGGATAACGGGTAAGTGGCATCAGTGTGTCTCTCATAGTTTTCAAGCTAAGCTACCTGCAGGCATGGTGTGAGTCCATTCATGTAACTGTGAGTCCATTCATGTAAGCCCCCTCCATGGGTTATTAGATGGCTTCTGGACATTGTAGGCATTTACGGCTGAGATGAGACATGGATTCATCATGACTTCCTCTGTGGTGATGACTGACTGAATGATTGAAGAGTGTTGTGTTGTGTCACTCACTTCCTGTTGTTCTTATGAGGTTCGACCTGCTGTCACACTATTCTGTTGTGATGAGGACAGACAGACAGACAGACAGACAGACAGACAGAGACAGACAGACAGACAGAGACAGACAGAGACAGACAGAGACAGACAGACAGACAGACAGACAGAGACAGACAGACAGACAGACAGACAGACAGACAGACAGACAGACAGACAGACACAATAAAAGCCAGAAAGAAAGTGATGACAGGCAGCTCATATTTCTCAAAGAAGGTTATATAATAATCACACGTTGCAACAACATTCTAAAAAAACAGTTCTCAAGTCATGAAGGCCTGCTTATGGGTTATTGTGCTGTAGAAACAGGAAAAAAGTCTCCCTATTATCGAGGTTGCTATGCTAAAATTTGTTTCAAGAGACTGAATCGATGTATGAGTTAGGGAAGTATGTCAGTCCAGATGAAAGTTGGTCTACATTTTACATTTGAGCAGACGCTCTTATCCAGAGCAACATATAGTAGTAAGTGAATATATTGTTGTACTTTCTCAGTGGTAGGAATCAAACCCACAACCAATGCATTGCACGCAACATGCTCTGCCAACTGATCCACATGAGACCATCCAAAGCAAATAAATAATATAACGAATGGAACAAAAAAAGGCACCAGTTCCTAATTTGATTCAAAGCCTCTTTTTGGCAGGATGCTGATGCCTAAGATTTTCAACCATTTATGACCTGCCTCAAACATCCATTATTGACAGTTTCCCTACTCTGTTTCCCCTGTTGTGTCATCAATAAGTCCGTGTGAAAGAGATCACATAGCGCAGAACACAACCATGCCTTTGCAGTTAGTTCATCATCCACAAATACACTGTAGACTACATGACCAGCCACTTTCTAGCATCAACCTACAGTACAGATGCAAGAAAACAACATCAAAGCATCACAAGCCAAGGGAAAAGTCTACTATTGGCATAGACCAATCTTTGTTGTTTTATGCCCCGAGTCTAGTGGATCACAGTGAGCTTGCTGATTGGACGTGCAGCTGAATAGGAGGTTGTGTTCCAAATGTCACCCTATTCCCTATACAGTATAGTGCACTACATTTAAGTAGTGCATTATACAGGGAATAGGGTGTCATTTGGGACCTAGCTGGGGAGATCTCCTCATTCACTGCCCCTACCCCTTCCCTCCTCCACTCCTCCTTCCTCCACCCTGGAGGAACAGCTGCAGGGCTGCCTGCCCTCCCCAGAACAGCTGACCGAGACTGGCTACTAGCAGCTATGAAAGGGGCCCTGTTGGATCCGGCTCGGCGGCCAACACCACTACACAGATTGGAGGGAGAAAACAGTGGCGACATCCCAAATGGCACCCTATTCCCTAAATAGTGCACTACTTTTGACCAGGACCCGATAGGGTCGATTCCATGTGAGTGGGGACTTAAAATATTTTTGATATCTCAGATTGTTCCAGCAAATTCTCATTTAGAAACTTCAACGAGAGGAAGAATGTTTGACATTCCTTTTACATTTGTATCACTTTTTAGAAAATCAAATCAAATGTTATTTGTCACATGCGCCGACTACAACAGGTCTAGACTAACAAGGCAGTGAAGTTCTATCACAGTTTACCTATTTGCTTATGGTTTTGCCTACACCTAGTGACCTGCTTTTTAAATTATATGAACAAAAAATATTCAATTTTATTTGGAACGGCAAGCCAGATCAAATTAAAAGGACCTATTTATATAATGAATATGAATTCGGTGGGCAGAAATTATTAAATATTAAAGCATTAGACCTCTTACTGAAGGCATCAGTTATACAAAAGTTATACTTAAATCCAAACTGGTTCTCTAGTCAATTGGTAAGAATGTCTCATCCTGTATTCAGGAAGGGCCTTTTCCCCTTCATTCAGATTACACCTGCTCACTTTCGGTTGTTTGAAAAGGAAATCATCTCCAACATATCTTTATTTTTTTAAACAAGCCTTAGAAAGTTGGTTGCCATTTCAGTTTAATCCACCTGAAACGATGGAACAAATAGTACAACAAATATTGTGGTTAAATTCAAATATACTAATTGATTTAAAAAAAATGTTTATCGAAGAAATTAAAAAAAAAAAGGTATAATTTTAGTGAATGATATCATAAATATGACTGGTGGAGTTATGTCACACATGCAGCAAACACAGACATATGGAAATGTCTGCTCTACCCAAAATTACAACCAATTAATTGCAGCATTACCACAAAAACGGAAGAGGCAAGAAGAAGGGGAAAATGTAAGGAACTTGTATGTCGGCCCTGTATTAAAGAACATAAATGGTTAAAGAAAAGTGTGATAAATAAAAACATATACCAATTTCATTTAAGGACCAAAAAACTGACAGCTGTGCCATATAAATTGCAAAATAGTTGGGAAGAGATTTTTCATGTACCCATTCCATGGCACATGGTTTATGAATTGATATGCAAAACACGCCGGATTCAAAACTTTGAATTTTTCAATTTAAATGACTATACAAAATTCTTGCAACTTATAGAATGTTATATATATATGGGGATACAATCTTCCCAGCTCTGCAGATTCTGCTGTGAGGAGGCAGTCATTAGATCATTTATTTTGGTATTGTCCATATGTATCTCGTTTTTGGTCACAGGTCCAGGAATGGCTGAAGAATTGCAACATTTGCCTAGAACTAACACTACAGATAGCAATACTGGGTGATTTGAAAAGCCATAGTCAATCAATCAATAATATAATAATTATTTTAGCAAAAAAAATGTATTTTTAATTTACAATCTGTAGAAGCTATGAGAATAGGAAGGTTCAATTATTTTGTGAAGCATCACAGCACAGTTGAAAAATATATGGCAAATAGAAATCCGAAATGGATGATGTTGAGAGATAGATGGGAGGGGTTGAATGGAGCTGAAAGGTGGGACTAATAACAAGATAAACAATGTAAAACATACGGGGTCTGTAAAATGTATATAGGTTCGGAACTTTTGTGAAATAGCATAGTTACAAATATAAATCAAACTGGATGGACATCAGAAATAGAGGAAGAACTAAGAACAAACAAGAGAGAACTATTGTAAAGTAGACTGTCTGTAAAATGTGTATAAGATGTATAAATTGAAGGTAAAAGCAGAAGTGTTTATTTGTTTACTCCAATTGGGGGATCGGCAGAAGGGTTGCGGGGAATAATAATAAAGGTATATTCTAAAAGAGTAAAAAAGAGGGTAAAAAAGGGTAAAAAAGAATGTATGTGTATGTATATATGTGTATATGTATGCATGTGTGTATGGATATATTTACCCAAAAAGTTTGGGAGATTGGAAATGATGCAGACAATTACATTGGAAGCAATATTCTTTCCGCAATATTAAGCTGATCCACCCCTTCAATTTTTTTTATTTAAAAGGCAGTTAAGAAAATACCCCCAAAAAATTAAGAAATAAAAGTAACAAATAATTAAAGAGCAGCTGTAAAATAACAATGGCGAGGCTTTATACAGGGGGTACCGGTACAGAGTTAATGTGCGGGGGCACAGGTAGTCAAGGTAATTCAGGTAAAATTCACATGTAGAGTTAATTAAGTGACTATGCATAGATAATCAACAGAAAGTAGCAGCAGTGTAGAAGAGTGGGGGAGGGGGAGGGGGGGGCGGGCAATGCAAGCAGTCTGGGTAGTGATTTGATTAGCTGTTCAAGAGTCTTATGGCTTTGGGGTAGAAGCCTCTTGGACCTAGACTTGGAGCTCCGGTACAGCTTGCCATGCGGTAGCAGAGAGAACAGTCTATGACTAGGGTGGCTGGAGTCTTTGACAATTTTTAGGGTCTTCCTCTGACACCGCCTGGTATGCAGGTCATGGATGCAGCTGTAGAACCTTTTGAGGATCTGAGGACCCATGCCAAATATTTTCAGTCTCCTGAGGGGGAATAGGTTTTGTCGTACCGTCTTCACGACTGTCCTGGTGTGCTTGGACCATGTTAGTTTGTTGGTGATGTGAACGCCAAGGAACTTGAAGTTCACAACCTGCTCCAATATAGCCCCATTGATGAGAATGGGGGTGTGCTCGGTCCTCCTTTTCCTGTAGTCCACAATAAACTTGTTTGTCTTGATCACTTTTAGGGAAAGGTTGTTGTCCTTGTACCACATGGCCAGGTCTCTGACCTCCTCCCTACAGGCTGTCTTGTCATTGTCGTATATCAGGCCTACCACTGTTGTGTCATCTGCTTAATGATGGTGTTGGAGTCATGCCTGGAGGTGCAGTCATGAGTGTGACAGGGAGCACAGGAGGGGACTGGGCACGCACCCCCGAGGGGCCTCCGTGTTGAGAATCAGCGTGGCAGATATGTTGTTACCTACCCTTACCACCTGGGTGTGGCCTGTCAGGAAGTCCAGGATCCAGTTGCATAGGTGTTTAGTCCCAGGGTCCTTAGCTTAGTGATGAGCTTTGAGAGCACTAGGGTGTTGAACGTTGAGCTGTAGTCAATGAATAGCATTCTCACATAGGTGTTCCTTTTGTCCAGGCGTGAATGGGCAGTGTGGAGTGAAATATAATTGCATCATCTGTGGATCTGTTCTCTTTCAATTGCTACCATGGTTATGCATACGCTTTTCATATTTCTTATGTAAGAAACATTTAAATGTAGCCCTATCCATATCGGCCAATTCCCGTTAGTTTAAAGGGTTAACCAACCACAACCATCAGGATTGTACACAGCAAATCACTAGCAGAGGAAGTTCCCTTTGAACCCATTTTTCCATTCACTGTGTTGGTGGTGCTCATAAAATTGATCATAACTTCTAAATTAGTAGAGAGCCCACTCATGGAATATGATGTACTTGTGGAGTATATTGTTCCAAACACATAAATAAGCCAAATCAGAAAGGGTTGTTTTGAGATATGAATCATAATATTTGTAATCTTGAATAAATTAATATGAAAAATTGTATTTCAGAATCTAGACATACTCCATTTAGAACACTATAAGGATTATAATAACTGCAGGATGTTGTCTGGACCATTTGCTGTTCACAGATCATAGACCTTTTACATGTCTCCTGTAAGACTCTAACAAGTACCTAATATTCACTTTCATCAAGATTTTCCAAAAAATTGCTTGGGATAAAAATGTAAAGAGCATGTCAATCATCCTTCCTGCCAATGACGTTTCGTTGTGAAAATTGCCAGAACAACCTGAGATACCAAAACGATTTTTGTAATCTTGAATAAATTAATGTGAAAAATTGTATTTCAGAATCTAGACATAGTTCAGTTAGAGGACCATAAGAATTATAATAACAGCAGGATGTTGTCTGGACCATTTGCTGTTCCCAGATCATAGAGTCTTACAGGAGACATGTATAGGTCTAACAGGTGCCTTCCGTCCACACTCGCATGGAATCTCTCTATAGGGGTCTGGTCTAAAGTAGTGAACTATGTAGGGAATAGGGTGCCATTTGGGATACTACAGGGCCATGGGATACAGACAGGCCCATGACTTGCCCTGAGATAGAGACAGGCCCATGACTTGCCCTGAGATCTGTGATGGCTTCTCCTGTAGCATACCCCTATCTCAAACCTCTCCTCAGGGACCCCAACTGTGCCATGTATTTAAACGGTTCCAGAACGAGCACACCTGATTCAACTTGTCAACTAATCGTCAATCAGGTGTGCTCGTTCAGGTCTACAACAAAATTGTGAAACGTCTGGGGGTCTTTGAGGAGAGGTTTGAGAAGCACTGCTCTAGGCCTACACCTGGGGTTATTGTCTTAGCACTTGGCAAAGATATCGTCCACAGAATTCAGACATTTTGTCTTTCGTAAGTCTAATGAGTGTAATTTGCTAAATATTAGGAGTTGAGAAATAAAGTTGACATCATTAGAAATATATTTTCTACTGTACGTATGCCATTTAAAAAGTGTTTCTGCTGTTGTTGCAAACAATATTCATAAAAACGTTTAAATAAAATGTATATTTGTGTTTAAGTTTCTCTATTTTCATTGTGTAATAGTATTATTTCATTGCTGTCTGTCTATGACATTCTGCTGTAAGAGAGAAGGTTGGCAGAGTATAAGACAGAACATATGTTTTATCCTCCAGAGCTACTCCACTCAGTGCTGTTTGCACTTTGCTAGCTACCTTTATATAACAGACACAGTGTCCCCGACAGCATTTTGTATCATCACATGCTTTCATCCTGTTCCAGCCATGCTCTGGCTCTGTCTTGTCTATTAGTCACATTCCCACTTTGTAATAAGTACTACAGTATGTCCCAATTTTCTCTCCTTCCTCCCAAAGTGTGCACTTGTTCAATTCCCTTCAATTATTTGAAAGGAAATGACTGATATGAGAAATACGGTGGAAACACCCTATTTCCCATGCAGTCACCAATCCAATGCTTTTAGATTTGTGAGAATCTGCCGGGTGATTCTCTCCCAGTGCTCCCTCATTTTCAAGCTGCAGCCCTCTTCATTTCCTTCGGACCATTCAAAGATAGTGTATCTTATAATGCTGAAGTCACTTGCATGGGCTGCTGCGGTGTGGGAGAAACAATCCACTGTTTGCCTTAGTCTGGAGGATTTTGTGGCGGAAGTAAGGAAGGTGTTTGACTCACCGTTGTCTGGGAGAGAAGCGGCTCGGAAGCTACTTCAACTGTGTTAAGACTCCCGTAATGTGGCAGACTTTGTGGTCGACTTTCGCACTTTAGCCGCCGAGAGTGCCTGGAACCCGGAATTCCTGTTAAACACATTTCTTCATGGATTATTTGAGGGAACTAAATACGAGCTTGCAGCCCGGGAGTTGCCATTGGACCTCGACTCTCTCATAGCCCTGACCGTAAGGAATGATGGGCGACTACGGGAATGCAGTAGGGAGAGGAGGTCTATCCCCGGGCACACACGCCCGCCCACAGTTTCCCCCTCGCCTCCGAAGAACCACAGAAGTCTCTGATGCCTGCACTCCCGAGAGATTCCGATCTCACCCGAGTTCCCTCAGAAAACTCTGAGAACTATCAATTTTCCTCCTCTGGCACCCATGCAACTGGACTGTCCCCTGAGGACGGAGCTCTAAAAGCTGTCTATATTGTGGAACTTCTGGACATTATATCCACCTGTTGGATTGGCAGGGTCATTCACAGTACAATTCCTATCAACCTGCGAGTGTCAGGGAATCACAGTGAGTTCATGCAATTTCTACACATTGAGTACACAGCCATACTCTCGGCTCGAGACGATAGCGGGAAGCCGGGTTTTGGTGGCGGACCGCTTGTCGGCGATACCCAAAGGTTGGTCTTAAGAGTGGACTGGGGTCTCTTCCAGGTACGTCGATAGCGGCGGTCCTATATCTGGGTCAAGCGTGTTGACTTCTTCTTGCTCAGGGAAGAGAAGGTGCTGATAACCCACGGAGCACTCGAAGGGCAAGAGACCAGTGGCCGAGCAGGAAAGGGTGTTCCAGGCATACTCCACCCACACAAGTTGCTGGCTCCAGGTGGTGGGGTTGGCCAAGACAAGGTATGAGGAGTCGTCTCCAGGTCCTGATTGGCACGCGTCATATTAACAGTCAGAATTGCATTATCATTCAACATGAAAGATAAAAATCTTTAACAGGCACTACATTTCACAGATAAGTCTCTTCATTTTTCAAACCATACATATGTACCAATCCTGTCATTCCCCAGAGCAGTACAGTCCTCTCCTGAAGAGGCCGGCCTGTTCCAGTTATCAGGCTCATCTTTCCCTTCTGACCTCAACCACGAGAATCTAATGAGGAAGGAAAAGCACATTTTTATGAATTGGGTAACACTAGATAAAAACTGCACTCCAGTTTGATTCAAAGGCTTGTTGTCCACCCAGAGTCACTGTCCTTCATTCTTCAGTCATTCAGTCCGATCCGGTGTGTCTTATTTTCAGTGGTTGAATACAAAAAAATCTGAAGAAAATAGAAGTTTGGTTTGAAATACAGATTAGGTAGTTATTAACTTAGGAAGTACAAATAGACACATTTATTGAAAAAATTAAATAAATAGTTTAAACGGTATTGAAAATCATACCATGGGTATTTCAAAATACCCCGGTATATGTATATGGTATACTGCCCAACCTTAGTGATTATTTTTTAAAAGCTCTCCCTAGTCTCTAACTTCTCTCTTTCATTTTGCTCACCTGTTCCTCTTGGCTCGACTCTGAGTCCAGTTCATTGGACCAGTAGAGAAGAAGCATTTCCCCCCATGAAACACCCAGCCTGTACAGGCTTTACAACCTTGCTGTAACGGCGTTCTTCGTTTGTCGAAAGAGAGTCGGACCGAAATGCAGCGTGTTGGTTACTCATGTTTTTAATAGAACAAATGACGATACATGAAATAACAAAAACAACAAACGGAACGTGAAAAACCTATACAGCCTGTCTGGTGAACACTAACACAGAGACAGGAACAATCACCCACGAAATACAAAGTGAAAACCAGGCTACCTAAATACGTTTCCCAATCAGAGACAACGAGAATCACCTGACTCTGATTGAGAACCGCCTCAGGCAGCCAAACCTATGCAACACACACCCCTAATCAGCCACAATCCCAATAACTAAAAAAAACACTAAGAAATACAACAAACAATAAACCCATGTCACACCCTGGCCTGACCAACTAATTAACTAAAACACAAAATACTAAGACCAAGGCGTGACGGAACCCCCCTAAGGTGCGGACTCCCGAACGCACCTCAAAACCATAGGGAGGGTCCGGGTGGGCGTCTGTCCATGGTGGCGGTTCCGGCTCGGGACGTGGACCCCACTCCATAAATGTCATAGTTCCTCCCCTTCACGTCCTGGGATGATCCACCCTCGCCGCCGACCATGGCCGAATAGTCCTCACCCAGAACCCCACTGAAATGAGGAGCAGCTCGTGGCTGAGGGGCAGCTCGGGACTGAGGGGCAGCTCGGGACTGAGGGGCAGCTCGGGACCGAGGGGCAGCTCGGGACCGAGGGGCAGCCCGGGACCGAGAGGAAGCCCAGTACCGAGAGGAAGCCCAGTACCGAGAGGAAGCCCAGTACTGAGAAGAAGCCCAGTACTGAGAAGAAGCCCAGTACTGAGAAGAAGCCCAGTACTGAGATGAAGCCCAGCCAGGCAGTTGAATCCGGCAGATCCTGGCTGACTGGCGGATCTGGAAGAGTCTGGTTGACTAGCAGATCTGGAAGAGTCTGGCTGACTGGCAGATCTGGAAGAGTCTGGCTGACTGGCAGATCTGGAAGAGTCTGGCAGATCTGGAAGAGTCTGGCTGACTGGCAGATCTGGAAGAGTCTGGCTGACTGGCAGATCTGGGAGAGTCTGGCTGACTGGCAGATCTGGAAGAGTCTGGCTGACTGGCAGATCTGGAAGAGTCTGGCTGTCTGGCAGATCTGGAAGAGTCTGGTTGACTGGCAGATCTGGAAGAGTCTGGCTGACTGGCAGATCTGGAAGAGTCTGGCTGACTGGCAGATCTGGAAGAGTCTGGCTGACTGGCAGATCTGGAAGAGTCTGGCTGACTGGCAGATCTGGAAAAGTGTGGCTGTCTGGCAGATCTGGAAGAGTCTGATTGGCTGGCAGATCTGGAAGAGTCTGGCTGACTGGCAGATCTGGAAGAGTCTGGCTGACTGGCAGATATGGAAGGGTCTGGCAGACTGACGGCTCTGGCTGCTTCATGCTGACTGGCGGCTCTGGCTGCTCCATGCTGACTGGCGGCTCTGGCTGCTCCATGCAGATTGACAGCTCTGGCGGCTTCTTGCAGACTGACAGCTCTGACTGTTCCATGCAGACTAACAGCTTTGGCAGCTCCTTGCCGACTGGCAGCTCCTTGCAGACTGGCAGCTCCTTGCAGACTGGCAGCTCCTTGCAGACTGGCAACTCCATGCAGACTGGCAACTCCATGCAGACTGGCAACTCCATGCAGACTGGCAACTCCATGCAGACTGGCAACTCTGGCTGCTCCAAGCAGACTGACAGCTCTAGCTGCTCCATGCAGACTGGCAACTCTGGCTGCTCCATGCAGACTGGCAGCTCTAGCTGCTCCATGCAGACTGACAGCTCTGGCTGTTCCATGCAGACTGGCAGCTCTAGCTGCTCCATGCAGACTGGCAGCTCAGGCTGCTCCGAACAGGCAGGAGGCTCCGGCAGCGCTGTAGAGGAGGAAGGCTCTAGAAACGCTGAACGGGTGGGAGACTCCGACAGCGCAGGAGAGGGAGAAAGCGCTGGCTGCGCTGAACAGGCGAGGCACACTGAAGGCCTGGTGCGTGGTACTGGAACTGGTGGCACTGGATCGAGGACACGCACAGGAAGCCTGGTGCAGGGAGCTACCATCGGAGGACTGGTGTGTGAAGGTGGCACAGGATGGACTGGACCGTGAAGGTGTACTGGAGAGCCTGAGAGCAGGACTGGCACAGGACGTGCAAGGCTAGGTAGGTACACAGGAGGCCTAGTGCGTAAGGCTGGCACATTTTTCACCAGCCGACTAACACGCACCTCAGGACTAGTATGGAGCGCTGACCCAGGTGCCATTAAATCCCCGACACGCTCTGTCGGACGAATCTTATACCTAAAGCACCAAACTAGCAACTCCCTCATTACTCTCTCCTCCAATTTCCCCATTAACTCCTTCACAGTCTCTGCTTCGCTCACCTCCAACACCGGTTCTGGTCTCCTCCTTGGCTCCTCACGATAAACAGGGAGAGTTGGCTCCGGTCTGTCTCCTGACTCAGCCACTCTCCCTCTGAGCCCCCCAAGAAATTTTTGGGGCTGATCTTTGGGTTTCGCTCTGTGCCGCCGTGTCTTTCTTTTCGACTCCATTCTCCTATAGCCCTCTTCGCACTGCTCCAGCGAATCCCAGGCGGGCTCCGGCACTCTCTCTGGGTCGGCCGCCCACCTGTCTATTTCTTCCCACGTCGTATACTCCAATCCTCTGCTGTCCATAACGTCCTCCCTTCGCTGCTCCAGCTGCCTGTTAACACGCTGCTCGGTCCGTGTGTGGTGGGTGATTCTGTAACGGCGTTCTTCGTTTGTCGAAAGAGAGTCGGACCGAAATGCAGCGTGTTGGTTACTCATGTTTTTAATAGAACAAATGACGATACATGAAATAACAAAAACAACAAACGGAACGTGAAAAACCTATACAGCCTGTCTGGTGAACACTAACACAGAGACAGGAACAATCACCCACGAAATACAAAGTGAAAACCAGGCTACCTAAATATGGTTCCCAATCAGACACAACGAGAATCACCTGACTCTGATTGAGAACCGCCTCAGGCAGCCAAACCTATGCAACACACACCCCTAATCAGCCACAATCCCAATAACTAAAAAAACCCACTAAGAAATACAACAAACAATAAACCCATGTCACACCCTGGCCTGACCAACTAATTAACTAAAACACAAAATACTAAGACCAAGGCGTGACACTTGCACCTCTGACAAAAAGTGAATAGTAAAAGCAGGTACATTTTTCTTCTACTTATATTTGAGATTACTACTTTAGGCTACTACTACTTGTGTTATAATGTTTCCTGACTTGCAGCTTCTCAAATATTTGCTCAGTTTCAATGACAACAAAAATAATTGACCAAAAAATGACATAATTTTCTGAAATACGATCTAAAGTGTTGTATGTGGTTTTAAATGACACCGGACACTGATCTTCTAAACTCGGTATGCACTTCCCCAGCAAACTCACCGCTTAGGCTTGCTGAGATGTTGCTGTGGTGTGCCTTCAGTGAATCAAACTGGTTGCTTTAACTGACATCTATAAGAGAACAAGATTAATGCACTCTTATGTCATTGTTTTATTATATGAAATATATCGCTCATAGTGTCATCAATAGATAAAACTGTAATACAAAAACAAACTAAGTGCAGAGATACTCTGTAATGCCGGGAGAGTGATGGGTGTGGAGTCAGACGCAGAGAGCAGAAGGTAAACGGGAAAAACGCTTTAATGTCCTCCGTAACAGGAACAGGTACAAAATAGGGTGAAGCCCAAAACACAGGCGCAGACAATGACAACAAGCCCGCACAAACACCAGCGGGCTAAACGAACTTAAATAACACCCATCCCAAAACCCCAACAAGAAACAGATGAAAACAATTAGACCAAAACAAACGAAAAGGAAAAAGGGATCGGTGGCAGCTAATCGACCAGCGACGACGACCACCGAGCGCCACCCGAACAGGAAGGGGAGCCACCTTCGGTAATATTCGTGACACCTGCCACATCACCCAGAGCAGGGTGAGACAGAGAACAGCCATTCAAAAACAACAAAGCTGCCACCCTGCCTCTCATTTTATATTTATTTTCCTTGAATGTTTTTGGTACTGTATAACCAACAGTTGTTGTAAAACTATGGGAGGAGTTGGACCGCAGAGTGAAAGAAAGCAGCCAACAAGTCCTCAGCATATGTGGGAACTCCTTCAAGACTGTTGGATAAAAATTCCAGGTGAAGCTGGTTGAGAAAATGCCAAGAGTGTGCAAAGATGTCATCAAGGCAAAGGGTGGCTACCTTGAAGAATCTCAAATATAAAATATAGTTTGACTTGTTTAACACTTTTGGTTACTACATGATTCCATATGTGTTATATCATAGTCTATGTCTTCACTATTATTCTACAATGTAGAAAATTGTAAAAATAAAGAAAAACCTTGAGTAGGTGTGTCCAAAATTTTGACTGGTACAGAGTGTGTGATATATATATATATATATATATATATATATTTATATGTACACACACACACAGTTGAAGTTGGAAGTTTACATACACTACACAAGTATAAACACCATGGGACCACGCAGCCGTCATACCGTTCAGGAAGGAGTCGCGTTCTGTCTCCTAGAGATGAACGTACTTTGGTGTGAAAAGTGCAAATCAATCACAGAACAACAGCAAAGGACCCTGAAAAGATGCTGGAGGAAACAGGTACAAAAGTATCTATATCCACAGTAAAGCGAGTCCTATATCGACATAACCTGAAAGGCCGCTCAGCAAGGAAGAAGCCACTGCTCCAAAACCGCCATAAAAAAGTCCGACTACGGTTTGGAACTGCATATGGGGACAAATATCATACTTTTTGGTGAAATGTCCTCTGGTTTGATGAAACAAAAATATAACTGTTTGGCCATAACCATCGTTATGCATGGAGGAGAAAGGGGGAGGCTTGCAAGCCGAAGAACACTATCCCAACCGTGAAGCACGAGGGTGGCAGGATCATGTTCTGGGGGTGCTCTGCTGCAGGAGGGACCAGTGCACTTCACATAATAGATGGCATCATGAGGATGGAAAGTTATGTGGATATATTGAAGCGACATCCGTCAGGAAGTTGAAGCTTGGTCACAAATGGGTCTTCCAAATGGACAATGACCCCAAGCATACTTCCAAAGTTGTGGCAAAATGGCTTAAGGACAACAAAGTCAAGGTATTGGAGTGGCCATCACAAAGCCCTGACCTCAATCCGATAGAAAACGTGTGGGCAAAACTGAAAAAGCGTGTGCGAGCAAGGAGGCCTACAAACCTGACTCAGTTACACCAGCTCTGTCAGGAGGAATGGGCCAAAATTCACCCAACTTATTGTGGGAAGATTGTGGAAGGCTACCCAAAACATTTGACCCAAGTTAAAAAATTTAAAGGCAATGCTACTAAATACTAATTGAGTGTATGTAAATATATGACCTACTGGGAATGTGATGAAAAAATAACAGCTGAAATGAATCACTCTACTATTATTCTGACATTTCACAATCTTAAAATAAAGTGGTGATCCTAACTTACCTACTAGGATTAAATGTCAGGAATTGTGAAAACTGAGTTTAAATGTACTTGGCTAAATTGTTCATAAACTTCAACTGTGTATTTTGGTATGTTGAAAATATACATTATTCATTACAAATAAAAGCGTGAGAAGTACTAAAATCGTCATTTGCGTTGATGTTCTCTTCCATCATTCTGTGCAGCTCAGTCATGTCTACACTTGATAAGAGAATTATGTTCTCCAGGTACGTAACCCAATTTAATTATATTATTCTCAGCCTGAAACTCAGAATGTGTAGGAAACTGGTTGAAATGAATCAGGCGGAGGCCCAGCTACAATTGTCAAATGTTTATTCACGGGAACGTTCTAAAGTCAAGAATTCAACACAATTCATTTTTATACTGACTTCTCACGCCCATACATACACACAAACATACACACACACGCACACAAAAACATACACACACACAAACATACACACACACAAACATACACACACACAAACATACACACACACACACATACGCACACACATACATACACACACATACATACACAAACATACATACAAACATACACACACACATACAAACATACGCACACACATACACACAAACATACGCACACATATACACACAAACATACGCACACATATACACACAAACATATACACACACACACATACACACACACACACACACATACACACAAACATACGTACACACATACACACAAACATACGCACACACATACACACAAATATACGCACACACATGTCCTGCTACGCACACAAGGTCTGTCTCACTACCCAGCCGACAGAGATAGTGACATTGTCCTTGAGACATACTCCCCGTTCTCTCCCAAATCTCTCGTCAGGTCGGCACCAAGCTCAGAAAGTCTGTGTTTAAAATAAAATAAAGACATATTGTTTTACCCTAATTCTGACTAGGAATTGTCACGACTTCTACCGAAGTCGTTGCCTCTCCTTGTTCTGGCGGTGCTCAGCGTTCGACGTCACCGGTCTTCTAGCCATCATTGATCCTTTTTTCATTTTTCATTGGTCTTGTCTTGTCTTCCCACACACCTGTTTTCAATCCCATTCATTACCTGTTGTGTATTTAACCATCTGTTTCCCCTCATGTCTTTGTCAGAGATTGTTTTATTTGTCAGTGTAGTGTGATTGTTGTATAGGTGCGCGTTGGGTCCTCGTACCCATGTTTGTTTGTTTATGTACATTTAGTGTTATGGAGCATACTCCGTGGACTTTATTAAAAGACTCAATTTTACACTCCATTTGACTCTCCTGCGCCTGACTTCCCTGCCACCTATTACACCTATGCATGACAGGAATACACATTTATTAATTACGATTTTACACATTCTAATAAATTCCATACAATTATATGTTTCAGGGCGGAATATTCGAATCATTCAATTACCAGACAATTCTCACCTATCAACACTCTACACTTGTCTGAGAGTGTAAGACTTATGAGGAAGTTCATAGTAAGTGGGTTGTTCCACGAAATGGGTGCCTTCGGCATCCCTTTGACATTTTCTGTAGAAATTATACAGCAATGTTGAATTTTAAATCATGTTATTTGTATTGCTTTTAAATCTTTTTAATGGATTTTTATCTTAAGACTTTGTTCTAGCTAGCTATTTGTGTAGGTAGTTATCAAGTAAACACAAATCACTTGCGCTTTAATGTAGACCACAAGGAGAATTCAATAAATCTACTTTATATATGAATAAAGGCTTGCTAAAGTTCCAAATTCAGCATTCTGACATGTCCCTTCAACCCTTTGTCAAGATTTCAACCCACTAATAATCACCCAAATTATACAAGTTTCATAAGCCTAGGTGTTTTGCTGCTTTGACAGTCATTTCTGAATATTATTATTGATATTCATGCGATTAGTGATGCAAGAATTTGGAGTTTTGGTGAGAAGAGCACCGGAACATAATCAGTCTTTTGGCGCATGAAGGAGGGCATGCGCTTACTATTTTTCCTTTCCTATTGAACATATTACTTTCTGCATGAAATATAGTTTATTTACATTTTAGAGTACCTGAGGATTGAATTAAAACATTGTTTGACTTGTTTGGATGAAGTTTAGCGGTAGCTTTTCTGACTCCTTTGCATGTTGAACGAGTGGATTACTGAAATCGATGGAGCCAACTAAACAAACTGTTTGGGATATAAAGAATGATTTTATCCAACAAAACAACCATTCATGTTGTAGCTGGGACCCTTGGGATTGCAAACAGAGGAAGGTCTTCAAAAGTAAGTAATTTATTTAAATCGCTATTTGTGATTTTATGAAGCCTGTGCTGATTGAAAAACATGTTGATGTGGGGCGACGTCCTCAGACAATCACGTGGTGTGCTTTTGCCGTAAAGCCTATTGTAAATCGGACAACGCAGTTAGATTAACAAGCTTTTAAATGATATAAGATACTTGTATGTTCATGAATGTTTAATATTACGATTATTTATTTGAATTGCGCGCCCTCCAATTTCACCGGATGTTGTCGGCTTGTGTCCTGCTAGCGGGACGCCTATCCCCATGCCTGAGATGGAAAAATAAATTTCTCCATAGGCTAAACATACCCTCCATGCATTTAAATCTTGAAAGAAGAGATATTTGAAAGTACATTTTTTAAAGGATTGCATGTTTCGAAGGCACACACCAACAGAAAACTTCACCCTATTTCCTCTTGGCCATACCTTTCATAAGGCAGAATCACATGGCTGAAGAGTGTAGAAAAACTGTAGATGCTCAACCCAAAAATACTTTACATGATTATATTAAAGTCATATTGCTGTCAACCTTGGTGCTGCTGTCTGTAAGAGTTAATGTTCAATAAAACATCTAACTGACTTAAGGGCTGGCTTTTGCCCCATGTACAAGATGTTTACTATTACTGCCAGTCAGTCTATGCTAACCTACAGTCATTACAGTATACAGCACAACAAAGATAAGAATGGTTGTACTCACTTTGCAAGTATTATATTTATTGGCAACTTAATAAAATGTGCCCAGTTTTGCCTGGGATGCTTGTGGTAGTGGATGGTTAAAAGGGTGGTTCTGGTAATCATATTTTCTGTGGATAATAAAGCATTGCAGCCAAAAGGTGTACAAGCCTTCTAATGACCATATGTCTTTATTTGAATATCTTAAAATTCCTCAGGCTTATCACATTTATTGTATTTAATGATCACAATAACTTTATTATAAGACTGTCCATAGTATGTTATTTGATGTACAGAGGGTGAACAGTGCTTTCTCACTTCAACAGAATAGTTATACTGCTCTCTAGTGGCCAATATCAGTCCATGAACCAGAAGTTACTAAACCATGTAGGATTATTTTAGGATTCATTTATGACTGAATTCACTCTCTACCTAGCATCTAATCTGCTTTATTCAGATTGCTCTGACCAAAGAGGTTGGTTAAATAAGCAATAAGGCCTGAGGGGTTGTGTATATGGCCGGTATAGGCCTATACCAAGGCTAAGGGCTGTTCACTCTCTATGGCTGCGTTGACAGGCAGCATAATTCTGTTATTTTTTCCACAACTTGGTCTTTTGACCAATCACATCAGATCTTTTCATGTCAGATCTTTTTCAGAGCTGATCTTATGAGTCAAAATACCAATTAGAGAAAAAAACAAAATAATTGGTCTGTCTGTGTAAACAGCCTTGGGTAAGGGGAGATTCTAAATCAAGAACAACGAAGTGATACAGTACTTAATAAAATAGAACTGTACACAAGTATTATACCCGTGGTATATCATCTCATATACACAAGTTTGGAATGTTAACCCGGTGTATAATTGTAGAGTCATTCATCCACTAGCTGAAGAACCCTCAAACTACAACCACATCATGGTGCCATAAGGAAGCCTAGGCAGAGATCTGCAGTATATGTGTAAATATGCCTCTTGAAATATTTTAATGACATTTTTTTACATTACTGTTTTTCATGACTTTAGTTTTTCTGAGCTACAATATCTGTAGTTTTTGACCCATGGAGTTGCTGGACTAATGGCAAGTCAGTTTGTTTGACTTGGCTAGGTAGTTAGCTAGCTAGCTGGCTATGCAATAATTTGAATGATGCCTCAATTCAGCACATTTGTTTTTAAAGGGGAAGTCTACAGTTGCTGCATTAATTTTGGGCTGCATTCCAAACACGTAAGAGACACAGCCTCTCATTTCAGCCCTCAAATTAGGTGGACACTTATGATGAGTTGACACTTGCAGGGCAAGGGAATAATTAATTAATTTGAAATGGACCGCCCTTGCCCGGAGATTCGTCACTCGCTTGTCCCACAATTGTCTTTTCAGTCATCATGGAACCACCAGTAACTGTTGTGTGTGCTTTATATGCACTACAGTCAATTATGATTGCATTTCATATCTTGGCCAGAAGGCAACGCATCTGCAGACATTGAATACTAGCCAACCGACGATATCAGGTAAATTGAAAATTACAATGTATAAGTGTGATGTCAGGGAAAGTTGTATGCGCTAGCCAGAGGCAATTTTAGCATGTAAATCTTGGTGGGGCAAAGAAAATAAGTGGGATGCATGCCAGAAAAGTCACTACACAACACTAAATATATATTAATTGCACTATAACAGTGACAAACCTTGCCCACAAACTGTTAGGGCCTACATAATGCTGTCCCAACATCATACCACTGCTACTACACCTGGCTATCAACGGAGCCTTGTCTGGCAGCAAAACAGTTAATTCAGCCTCATTTACTGCCTTTAAAAAACATAGCTGATATGGCTGACTTGCTTAAACAAATGTGGTTTCTACTGATAGAGCTGTACCAACTACGGCATAAGGGGATGACAAGCGGATAAGAGGCAATCCGTAATTTCGATTTAAGACATTAATGAGCGAGCTAGGATGGACGTATTCAATTTAACTATTTGTTTAGCACCTTTGAAATGTACAGCGACAGAATTCAGACCGTGGGCCGTTCTTAGTGTTCTCCCTGTACAAAGTCAGAACTGAAGGATAAATAAAGGGGGCATATAAACAGACAATGAAAGCACTTACAAAATTCAATGATTACATTTCTCTAAAACAGGTTATAGGCTACATGTGCACACTTTGTATTACTTTCTTAGCTTCAGTATACATATCTCCCTGGCATATTAAAGAATTTATGCAGCAGCATACAAGACATTTTTGGACATTGTTGTGCAGTGCTCACTAGAACAGGAAGGTGGCACGGCGGTTCTTCGTGGGCAAATTTTGTCATCAAATTCTGGAATTCTGTGCTTTCAAGACCACTGGGAACTCATTGATCTTCAGGTCGTAGCTATAGAAAGAGGCCCGAGTTCCTGACTTAAAATTACGATTTAGAGGACCGCTCAAAACGTATTTCCCAGTTGGAGCTCGTTTTTACCCAGAAATCTTGAACTCACTGAAGTGAAGTTGTCACAGTTCCGAGTTAAGTTGTTTTGAGCGCGGCACAAATCATGCTTCATTGACAGCATGGCCAATGTTGAATGTTTATCATTTTAACATTTGGAAAAGAGACACTTAATCCCAGATTTGGGACCACACAGCCACTCCACTGAATAGCAGACAAGTGATTGCTTTACAATGCTTGCAGTTAGCCACTGTCACTGATTCCTTCCAAACCACTCATTGTCGAATTTGTGATTTCCAACTTGTTGTGTAATGTTTGTCCAATGGCCGATGTGCACCGATACAATTTCTCTTCATTATTTCTCTTCATATGACAAGGATTAAAAAACTTTGGCAATAGATTGTTGACTTGACTCATGATGATGACTGCTAACTAAGATTTTGAAAGTATGATGTTGACAATCAAAGCTACTGTAGTTACAACGTGATTTGACAATTGTATTTTTTGTCCAATGACCCTGAGCCTTCTTGGATGGGCACTTCCAATGCAACTCTAAGGCAATACCCAAGGGGCTTGAATGTTTCCTTAGACTTGGCGGTGACATACTGTCCAGACGAGTGACAGAACACTGAGCTAATCATGGCACAACTAGAGAACATTACCAACACCTACGCACTGTATTTTCTGCTGGCTGCCCCACCACCACAGAAAGCACTGAGCTAAGCAGAATCACCTATATATTGGACCTGCCTTTCTCAAGAAAGCAAAAAGGAGACCATTTTTGTAAGTGGCTTTATTAACTCAAAGATTATAGATATATTTCTTTACATTGTTTGCAAACTGATATGTGACATGTATTAATGCCAAAATAACATGAACAACAGGTAAGCCCCCCCAAAAAATGTTAAATGTTTGTCATTTAAAAAAATGTGGGGCTGAAAACAGTGAATGACTGGTCTCCACTGGCGCTAGCTAACATTACCAAAAGCTAACCAAACAAAAACATTACTTTTACAATACATGTTTGTGCCGTCATGTGCATTCGTAGCACAATTTCTAACTTATTTACATTCGTTTTTACTTACACTTGAATGTTGACTTCTCCATATTGATGTTGGTTTTAAGTTTTGGTTGACTTCTTAGCAGATGTACAATCATGGAGAACTGAATTATAGGGGTGTTTCAGGCCCCGGAGTGAACAGAATTGTATACTCGCAAACTCGATAACAAACAAGGACTGAGGGGCTTACGTTGCCAACTTCCCTTGCTTTGCTAACTGCTTGGACCTATGGCAAAGATGGTTGCCTAGGATTCCCCCAAGGGCATAAGGCGAGGGTAAGTGGATGAGGGTGTCTTTTACATGTTTGAAATTGGATTTGTACATTAATAATATGGATTTGTACATTAATAATATGCAGTGCTGTAAAGTACTTAATTAAAAATACTTTAAAGTCAAACCCCAAAAAACAACTTAAGTATCTATACTTTACTATTCATATTTGACAACTTTTACTCCACTACATTCCTAAAGAAAATAATGTACTTTGTACTTCATACATGTCCCTGACACCCAAAAGCACTTGTTTCATTTTGAATGCTTAGCAGGACAGGAAAATGGTCCAATTCACATGTGCTCTTTGTGACAGAATGTTAAAATTAGGTGAAATAAATTCATTTTTGATAAAATTACACTACCAAAAATGCACTCTATTCATGGAATGACACATGAGCAATCTTAACTAGCACTAAGTGTCTCACAGACAAATTTTATCACATATCTACAAGAACCATCAAAACACATTTTGCACCATTGCTTAGACAGTCCACCATAGTGCTCCCCTGAAGGGTCATCCTCAGTCCAGTTATTAGGCGTATTACTCCCTGTGGTGTGTGTGAACCAGAATCTGTTGATGAAGTGAAAACATGAACACAAGGCCTCTCTTTCCCTTCCTCTTCTGGTCTAGTGAACCAGAATTTAGTGGGGAAATAGGATCACATGCAACCATTAGGTTTACATTGTAATTATGTTATATTTGCAATTTTAAAGCCTTTAAGTAACATCAAACCAAATATGGATTAGATGAAGTTGATTTGGCCAGTACATTTTGACAGTTGCCCCAATTCACTTCCATTAATTGTTAGCTAGTGGTGGCTAAAGTTAGCTGTTGTCATGATGTGGCCCTTTCTGGGTGTAGATCGTGGCTAGCCCCCCCCCCCCCCCACCCCCTGGTCATGCAGAAAGAGAGGGCAAGAGCACAGAGAGAGAGAACAAAGGACTAGACTTGGCCAAACTACTAAAACAATATTTCCACTTTTGAGAATGTGGGAATGGTCCGTGGACACTTAAGGGACAGTTAGAATGAGTGTGTTTCATTTGGTGATCCCATGAAGGACAAGAAACACACAATGGTATATCTTAACCTCTCTAGGGTATGTGGGACGCTAGCGCCCCATCTGGCCAACATCCAGTGAAATTGCAGAGCACCAAATTCAAATACAGAAATACTCATTATAAAAATTCAACAAGTTACTGAAATTAAAAACGATTTGCAATCCCAGACTCTTGGGAGTCGCTATTTGTGATTTTTATGAAGCCAGTCCTGCTTGAAAAGGTATTTTGATGTGGGGCTCTGTCCTCAGATAATTGCATGGTACGCTTTTGCCGTAAAGCCTTTTTGAAATCTGACAAAGTGGTTGGATTAACAAGAAGTTAAGCTATTAAATGATGCTAGAAATTACGTAAAACTATGACGAGAATACAGAAAACTTGTTTGGCTGTATCCGTGTCTTTGCCATATTGACAAGGTTAAAGCTACAGTCTGATATTCGAAGAAGCACAAAGTGGCCGCCCCTTATTTTATGTTTATTTTCCTTGTACGTTTTTGGTACTGTATAACCAACATTTGCATTTTTTGTTTTGTTTTGCACGGTACAATTTACTATATAGATTAGCTTATGTAAGTAAGCCTTGTCCAAGCCAGAACGGCCCATAGAACAAGAGACAGGCGTGACTGTTCTGTAGCGTGACTGTAGCAACTTGATGTACAAGTACAACCCCTGGACAGGACACTAGTCTGTAAAGAAGCCTACTCATCTATAAAATGTATATTTTTTCACATTGTTGTTGAAATATACAAATAACAGTCTTACCCTTTGTGGAATTGCCTCGGTTTCCACTCTTTCTTGTAGAGAGTATAATATCATCATTTGATGTCGTCTTCCATCATATTCTGTGAAGCTCAGTTATGTTTACACTTAGATTGTCTGGCTTGCAGTGAGAAAGGACTACTTCCTCTTGGCCGTACCTTCCTTATAACATATTGCAAAATCTCATGGTCGAAGTGTGTTCAAAAAGATGCTCAGACCATAGACTGCTTTGCATGATTATACGAACGACATGTTGAGTCAACCCTGATGCTGGTGTCATGTAAGAGCTCATGGTCAATAAAATATCTAACTGGTGGTAAGGGCTGGCTTATGCCCCATGTGCACATGTTTTATTATGAATTACTATCAGTCTATGCCAACCTACAGTCATTGCATTAAAATGTGTCCATGTTTTGCCAAGGGCCAACACAACAAAGATAATCACTGCAGTATACACGTTGACAAAATTATATTGGCATCTTAAAGTGTAGCCTAGTTTTTACTGGGATGCTTATTGTGGTAAGGATGGTTAAATGGGTGATTAGAGTGATAATATTTTCTGTTGATAGTAAAGCATTGCAGTCAAAATGTGTAGAAGCTTACTAATGGCCATATTTGTTTATTTGAAATATCTTAAAACTCCTCAAGGTTTACCAAATTGCTGCAATTGAATAAGCACAATAACTTCGCCATTAGTATGTTATTTGATGTACAGATGGTGAACAGTTTTCTAACTCCAACAAAATAGTTATACTGCTCTCTAGTGGCCAATATCAGCGCATGTTGCCAGAGTTTACTAAATCATGTAGGATTATTTTATAATGAATTTACGATTAATTTATGATTTAATTAATGATATACCTAGAAACCAATCTGTGTTATGCTGATTGGTCAGAGCAGAGGTCTGTTAATTGTTAGGAGAGAACAGGAAGTAGTTGAGTTAAAACCTCTTGGTACTAGGGGGCAGTATTTTCATTTTTGGAAGAAAACGTTCCCGTTTTAAACAGGATATTTTGTCAGGAAAAGATGCTAGAATATGCATATAATTGACAGCTTTGGATAGAAAACACTCTAACGTTTCCAAAACTGTAAAGATTTTGTCTGTGAGTATAACAGAACTGATGTTGCAGGCGGAAGCCTGAAAAATCCAATCCGGAAGTGCCCCAGGTTTTGAAAGCGCTGCGTTCCAATAACTCCCTATTCAGCTGTGAATGTATCATCAACGAGCTTACGCTTTCTACGTATTCCCCAAGGTGTCTACAGCATTGTGACGTATTTTTACGCATTTCTGTTGAAGAATAGCCGTAGGCGGTCACATTGAGTAAGTGGTCACATGGTGGCTCCGAGAGAGATTCTCCCGTAAAATACAGAGGTAGCCATTACGGTCATAGTGAAAAACGAATTGTCCCGACGGATATATTATTGAATAGATATTAGAAAAACACCTTGAGGATTGATTATAAACAATGTTTGCCATGTTTCTGTCGATATTATGGAGCTAATTTGGAATATTTTTCAACGTTGTGGTGACCGCAATGGGAAAAAATGAACTTTGGCTATCTACCTGGGTGTCTTGTGAGTGAAAACATCCGAAGTTCATCAAAGGTAAACGATTTAATTGGATTGCTTTTCTGATTTCCGTGACAAGGATGCCTGCTGCTAGCAAGGCATAATGCTTTGCTAGGCTATCGATAAATTTACACAAATGCATGTCTAGCGTTGGCTGTAAAGCATATTTTGAAAATCTGAGATGACAGGGTGATTAACAAAAGGCTAAGCTGTGTCTCAATATATTTCATTTGTGATTTTCATGAATAGGAATATTTTCTAGGGATATTTATGTCTGTTGCGTTATGCTAATTAGTTTCAGGCGATGATTACGCTCCCGCATGCGGGTTTGGGAGTCACAAAAGGTTTTAACACATGGTAGTAAGTGTGGCTAGTTCATCATTCAAAACCACAAAGAGTAATTGATCTCCATCCAGTGTTTGTCTAGTCATCCATCTACCATCTGATGAATCCCCAAACTACAAAACACCAATAACTTTCAGTGCCAGTTTGGGTCATCACAACTTTATCAAGTTCATTATAAATGCATCTCATTATTTCAAAGCATATCTATAATTGGGTTTCTCAACTCCACGATATATACATCTCGTTGGAGTTGGGTTGCAACAACTGTGGGCGGTGTGTACCTCCCACTACATCGAGTCACTTTCAGTCGATACGAGGAAACAGACGGTGGTTGTATTTGATGAAAGTTTTATTAAAAAGTATTTATTTCATCAAACAAAGAAAGGCACGCAGCTACATAGAACAAACAGGTGTCATGACGTTGGCCTGGGGGATAGGTTTATGACAGTCATAAATACCTCTTTCCCCCTTTTTCCTCTCTACCCTACTGAGGTTACATTTGCAAAACCCATAGAGACCCATAGCGTGCCCAATTTGAACTTCCTACTACTCATGCCAAGAATATAAGATATGCATATTATTAGTAGATTTGGATAGAAAACACTGATGTTTCTAAAACTGTTTGAATCATGTCTGTGAGTATAACATAACTTATGTAGCAGGCAAAACTCTGAGGACTAACCATTCAGATCTTTTTGTTGTTGTTGAGGTCTCTGTCTGTTCAGTGAGTTCTCATTGGGAAACGATATTTCTAAGGCACTTTTTTGCAGTTCCTACCGCTTCCACTGGATGTCGGCAGTCTTTGGAATTTGGTTGAGGTTATTCCTTTGTGCAATGAAGAAGTACGGCCATCTTGGAACTGGGTAACACTGTTGAGAGTTGCGCAAGACTTGAAAAGTAGCGTTGGTTTGTTGTCTTCTTGTATTGAACACAGATACACCCGTCTTCAATTTGATTGATTATTAATGTTTAAAAATACCTAAAGTTGTATTACAAAAGTAGTTTGAAATGTTTTGGCAAAGTTTTACAGGTAACTTTTGAGATATTTTGTAGTGACGTTACAGATGTCGCATGTTTTGAAGGAGCGTGCACTTAGCATGCTGACTGCAGGAATGTCCACCAGAGCTGTTGCCAGATCATTGTTAATTTATCTACCATAAGCTGCATCGAACATCGTTTTAGAGAATTTGGCAGTATGTCCAACTGGCCTCACAACTGCAGACCTTGTGTTTGGCGTCGTGTGGATGAGCAGTTTGCTGAACAGAGTATGAACAGAGTGCCCCATAGTGGTGGTGTGGTTATGGTATGGTTATGTTTATGTTTACTTTAAAGGGAATGCATTTGTTATGCACAGTAAATCTCTGATCTTGTCAATATCAGATTTCTTTTCAATTTACTGTAAAGTCATCAACATAATAGTACATTACATACATACAGTGCCTTGCGAAAGTATTCGGCCCCCTTGAACTCTGCGACCTTTTGCCACATTTCAGGCTTCAAACATAAAGATATGAAACTGTATTTTTTTGTGAAGAATCAACAACAAGTGGGACACAATCATGAAGTGGAACGACATTTATTGGATATTTCAAACTTTTTTAACATCAAAAACTGAAAAATTGGGCGTGCAAAATTATTCAGCCCCCTTAAGTTAATACTTTGTAGCGCCACCTTTTGCTGCGATTACAGCTGTAAGTCGCTTGGGGTATGTCTCTATCAGTTTTGCATAATTGTATGTATGACTGGATATCTAACCCTAACCCCTAACCCTTACCTCTGTGACCCTAATCTTTTCCCATTGAATGCAAAGTATTCACAAAAACATAAACTATGTAACAGATATTTTCCCATTGAATCTGTCTGTCTGTCTATGGGTGTGTCTGTCCGTCTAAGTGTCTCAATAATTTGCCAATAGAATTGTATGTCTGTCTGCATGTCTAATCCTTAACCCTGTGACACTCATATTTTCCCTTTGAATATAATGTATTGACAAAAACGTAATAGATTTCCTTATGCAAAAACGTGACAGGATGACATAATATCATATGTTTGTAGAGGAAACACTGTGTAGCGATGTGCGCTGAGAGTCAGGAAGCAAGTTCAGGAAGTGTGTTTTAATAAATAAACGGAACATAATACAAAACAAGACACTCGAACAGCACACAGACAAGAAACAATGACACCTGGGGAAGGAACCAAGGGGAGTGACATATATAGGGCAGGTAATCAAGGAGGTGATGGAGTCCAGGTGATTGTCATAATGTGCTGATGTGCGTAACGATGGTGACAGGTGTGTGCCAGAACAAGCAGCCTGGTCACCTAGAGGCCAGAGAGGGAGTACACGTGACACACTGATTACGTTTGGTGAAAAAGTGACTGTATTGTTGTACTTAGTCAATTGAAAAGGAGCTTAGAGTTTCGAAACAACTGCCTTTTTGTTTATCTGTTTTGAGTTTTGTACTAAGCATTGTGAAAATGTACCACATACTTGGGAAAATTGCACAAAAGCTATAAACATTTAGAAAGTTAATCTCCTACACTGTCTATAGTGCTTGCCTAGGTTGTCATATGTTTGATAGCTACATTCTTCCTGCCAGCCTGGAATTTATTCTCCTGCTCCAGGCATGGTATGGTACTCTGGGCCAAAGACGGGGAGAGGAAGAGAAGGTGGGGGGTGAGAGAGAGGTCCCCCCTGTTCATTTTAACCCCAAGGGAAGGCATAAAAATCAGGCTTCCTGCTCTACCGTGTCTTCCTGCTCTACCGTGTCTTCCTGCTCTACCGTGTCTTTCCACGTGTCCAAAAAGAAAGAGAAAACATTGGCACCAAGCCAATTTAAAGGGACGTCTAACAGGTCAATAGAATGAGTGACGTGTCGTTTCAGTGATTCCAATGAGACATTAATATGTTGTTTGGTAGGACTTTAGCTGAAGCGTCACTACTTTCATTTTGAGGTGGAAGGATTTTTTTTAATACATTTTTGAAGGGATGCCGATGTTAACATCCAAATTCCTAATGTCTTGGAAAACACTACCACTACCATTCCAGATCAGTTTCGGCTGCAGGCATTCCCTTTAATTCCTTCTTTGAAAAAGGTGCTATCTAGAAGCAAAAAAGTTACTTAACCGTCCCCATAGGAGAATTCCATGTAGAACCATTTCCAGAGGGTTCTACATGGAACTCAAACTAGTTCTACTTGGAACCAAAAAGCATTCTCCGCAGAACCCCTTTGAAACCCTTTGTTCTAATTGTGTAGTGGAGGTATGTACAACCCCCTATGATGCCCTGATAACGGAATAGGGCAGAGACCGCTACTATTTGGAACTGCCAAGAGTGGTGGACTGAGGTGACGGATTATGACATCGTGGGGCAAGCAGGTGAAAACATATCGTCTGCAACCCAAATGGCACCCTATTCCCTATATAGTGGACTGCTTTTGACCAGGGACATAGGAATCTGGAAAAAGTAGTGAACTATATAGGGAATAGGGTACCAGTAGGGACACATCCTTCGCCTATGACCGGAGTAAGCCCCTATGCGTGGCAGGCCGTGGAGACCATGCCTGTGGCTGCCGTCGGTAAACATACAGGCAGCCTCTGGGTCTCTGGGGGCTCCACTAATACATTAGCACAGGAATGTTGAAATGTTCTCACTGTTTGTGTAATCAGCCCTGCTTGGGTTGTGTCCACCTTTAGGATGGGCAGAGGAGAGAATTTAGACTTTATGTAAGGTATACTCCACTTGTGGTTTTGCCCACTTGTAGTGAGGACTCTTGTAAACTCAGTGAGTTTAATCGATAAGGCCTTAGCAAGGTTCTTGAGGTCAAGTTCCTAAATCAATGTTTCTCTTGCAACATTTTAGCTATATCACCTTACAGTTAAGCTGTATCTGAAGAGGTGAATCGGAAATAAAAAAACAACATCTCAGGCAAGGCCCTGGTGTTTTAGGTAACTCTAGATGTCATGATATGCTACACCTGAGTAGTTGTCTTGACGGACAGGAATTGGGTTGTCTCCCAAATGACACTCTAGTACCTATTTAGTGCACTATTTTTGACCAGGGCCCATAGGGAATAGGGTGCCATTTCGGATGCACCCACAGTTGGAGCTGATGAGGGTATTCGTGACTACACACTTACGGGCTGACGGTATCGTGTGCCGTATTCCGGATACATCCCATTCCTGATCTGTGGAGTGGCATGCAAAAGTCCTCCAGTTTGTTATTGAGGGTGAATATGAGGCTTTCCAATTTTGTATTTATTTTTTATTTCACCTTTATTTAACCAGGTAGGCTAGTTGAGAACAAGTTCTCATTTACAACTGTGGCAATATTCCAAATAGGGGTGCCTTGGCGATATTGGTTCTTTCCACCTCATGCATTGATGTACATTATCCCATATATGAATGGAATTGAGAATAATTGGATTGTCCGTTTTTTTCTTCAATGCCTTGGACCCGAAGTCGTGAATATATTTTAGATAATAAGGTATTGCATTTATGGTTTCAATACTCCTCCATACACAAGGATAGTCTGCTGTCTAAGTGAATGCAGTTGTGCAGCCCAGTAATACAGTCCTTGAGTGGCCCAGCCAAAGCCTAGAATCCCATTGAAAATCTGTTGAAAGACTTGAAGATTGCTGTTCACCGTCACTCCCCATCTGGGAATGGGAAAAATCCCCAAATCCAGATGTGCAAAGCTGAAACAGACATACCCAAGATGGAATGCTGTAATTGCCACCAAAGGTGCTTATATAAAGTATTGACTTGGGTGTGAATACTTATGTAAATGAAATATGTATGTATTTTATTTTCAATTTGCTAGAGTTTCTAAAAACGTGTTCTCACTTTGTCGTTATGGGGTATTGTGTGTAGATGGTTGAGAAAAATATATTTCATCAATTTTGAATTCGAGTTGTAACACAAAATGTGGAATCAAGGGGTATGAATAGTTTCTGAAGGTACTGTACATCTTCATATGAGGTAGTCCAGGACCTACAGCTTTATAGGGTAAGTGTAAAACAGTCAATTTGACTAAGGTCTTTCTATTCCAAATACATTTGGAGAGCTGGCCATTTATTCTATTCAAAAAGTTGGATGGAATTTAAACTGGCAGGGCCTGTCAACCTTGGTAGTATATTTATTTTGATTATGTTGACCTTACATAACATAGAAATGGGTAGAAATCTCCATCTCTGAACATTGGCTTCTATCTTATTTATTCAGGGGGAAAATGTTGGTGTCCTGGCCAGGAACAACTCCAACACCATCATCAAGTTTGCTGACGACACAACGGTGGTAGGCCTGATCACCAGCGATAATGAGTCTGCCTACAGGGAGGAGGTCAGTGACCTGGCAGTGTGATGCCAGAGCAACAACCTCTCCCTCAATGTCAGTAAGACCAAGGAGCTGATCGTGGACTACAGGAAACAAGGCACGCCCCCATCCACATCGACGAGGCTACAGTGGAGCAGGTCAAGAGCTTCAAGTTCTTCGGTGTCCAAATTACTAAAATGTTGGCGAAGAGGATGGCTGACGTTTTAAATGTTCCTGACTGATTGTTCTTTTTTGTATGTTTTTTTGCATTGTTTGTAACTTATTTGTTTAGTTATTTTGTACATAATGCTGCTGCCACCATCTCTTATGACGAAAATAACTTCTGGACATCAGAACAGCGATTACTCACCACAAACTGGTTGAACCTTTATCCTTTAACGAGTCCGACAAGAAGGACATACTGCTCTCCTGGGAACAGGCCCAAATCCCGGTCATTTGCGTGAAGAAAAGACTGAGGACAAGAGGACACATACATTGGGCTGCCGGGAAATCCGTAGGTTGCTGACATCCACTTGCTAACATGCAATCATTAGAAAATAAAATGGATAACCTACGATTACGATTATCCTACCAACGGGACATTAAGAACTGTAATATCTTATGTTTCACCGATTCCTGATTGAACGACAACACGGATAATATAGTGCTGGCAGGTTTTTCCATGCACCTGGCAGAACATAAATGATACTTCTGGTAAGACGAGGTGTGGGTGTGTGTGTATTTTTGTCAATAACAGCTGGTGTGCGATGTCTAATATTAAAGAAGTCTTGAGGTATTGATCGCCTGAGGTAGAGTACCTTATGATAAGCTGTAGACCACATTATCTACCAAGAGAGTTCTCATCTATATTATTCATAGCCATCTATTTACCACCACAGACTGATGCTGGCACTAAGACCGCACTCAGCCAACTCTCTAAGGCCATAAGCAAACAAGAAAATGTTGGCGTCCTGGCCAGCGACGCTCTTAGTTGCCAGGCAAACTTAAATCAGTTTTACCAAATTTTTAACAGCATATCACGTGCAACCAGAGGAAAAAAAATCTAGACCAAGTTTACTCCACACACATAGGTGCATACAAAGCTCTCTCCCACCCTCCATTTGGCAAATCTGACCATAATTATATCCTCCTGATTCCTGCTTACAAGCAAAAACTAAAGCAGGAATTACCCATATGCTCAATATGGAAGTGGTCAGATGACGCAGATGCTACGCTACAGGACTGTTTTGCTAGCACAGACTGGAACATGTTCCTGGATTCATCTAATGGCATTGAGAAGTATACCACCTCAGTCATCAGCTTCATTAATAAGTGCATCGATGGCATCGTCCGCACAGTGATCGTACGTACATATCCCAACCAGAAGCCAAAGCTGCCGCTTTCAAGGAGTGGAAGACTAATCCAGACGCTTATAAAAATCCCTCTATGCCTGCAGATGAACCATCAAACAAGCAATGTGTCAATACAGGATTAAGATTGAATCCTACTACACATGCTCTGATGCTTTTTTCTAGTATTACATTGATATTGGTTATTGCATTGTTGGGTTTGCAAGAAAGGAATTCGAATGCACTTGTGCATGTGACATCAAAAAACTTCTTGAAAATAATAGATTTTATTTTTCTCCTCCAGATTGCATAGCACCAGTACACCCAGGTATTTCACATCTCTGTCCATTTCCACTTATACTGAACAAAAATATAAACGCTTTCATGTAAAGTGTTGGTCCAATGTGACAGAATATTTGAAGATAAATACACAAATCAGAGGACTAAAGGTCAAGAGGGAATTAACGATCAATGGGAACAGTTGTTTTAGGCAATGAATGAATCATGGGTTAGAGACATGAGAGAAATTTCAGTCCCGAACTCATAGACAAGTTCTCATTGGTCCGAACTGTCTATATACTGCACATTGAGCCTGAAACGGGATACGTGTTATTTGGCCATTGGCCCAATTTTACTGCAAGGAATTATAATTGGTCAACCACAGGCTAGGGTTGGGTTATAAATTACATCCTGACGATTTGTTCTGTGGAGAATCACTGAGGACAGGGAAGAATGACCATATACTTCCAAACATAATAACTATGATTTGTTCTCTTTGAATTAACCTATTTTTCTCCCCCTGATTTTCTTTGGGGTCTGTGTTATTGAAGAATAACATCAACTGCTAACAAATGTTTCATGAGCCAGAAATGTTCTGTATGCAGAAAAAGCTTATTTCTCTCAAATGTTGTGCACACATTTGTTTACATCCCTGTTAGTGAACATTTCCCCTTTGCCAAGATAATCCATCCACCTGACATTTGTGGCATATCAAGAAGCTGATTAAACAGCATGCTCATTACACAGGTGCACCTTGTGCTGGGGACAATAAAATGTTGACTGCAGGAATGTCCACCAGAGCTGTTGCCAGAGAATTGAAAATGTATTTATATACCATAAGCCACCTCCAACTTCGTTTTAGAGAATTCGGAAGTACGTCCAACCAGCCTCACAACTGCAGATCACGGGTAACCACGTCAGCCCAGGACCTACACATCCTGCTTCTTCCCCTGCAGGATCGTCTCAGACCAGCCACCCAGACAGCTGATGAAATTGAGGAGTATTTCTGTCTGTAATAAAGCCCGTTGGTGGGGAAACCCATTCTGATTGGCTGGGCCTGGCTCCCCAGTGGGTGGGCCTGGCTCCCAAGTGGGTGGGCCTATGCCCTTCCAGGCCAACCCATGGCTGCACCCCTGTCCAGTCATGTGAAATCCATAGATTACGGCCTAATTCCTTTATTTCAATTGATCAATTTCCTTATATGAACTGTAACTCAGTAAAATCATTTAAATTGCATTTTTATTTCTGTTCAGTATACATTTACTTTTTAAGCTTGAAATGTAAGTGTTTTTGGACAATGTTTGCATGATTTTAGTCTTTGTCCTCACTGGGTATAATTTAGTGGTTAATCTATGCCACGTCTATGCTAACCCTTCTTTCAAATACATTGCATCACCAAGACGGATGTCTTCTAATATTAAATGTCAAGATATCGAGAAAGCCAATCGTCTAAGTTGATCTCTTATCTTCGACACTACAGATGAAGTCAATCATATCCTAACAATCTGTTTTCATGGTTGAGGAGAGGCAGTGCTGCCTGTGCATGTCTTCTGTTTTAACAGACGTATTTGCGTCAAATGACTACAGAATTATGCACGACTGACTGTGTCGGTGAAAGGGGCATTCTTCTGTAATCTTCAGTTAGTTCAATTTTCTCTATAGAAACATACTACATACAGTTCTTAAGTTGATTAGTCTATACATGTGCCACTTAAAAATCCGGCCATGTGGACAGGTCATTACTCAAATCTCTCTGTCAGGGGTACACATACTATTTGACATCCATATCTCCTAGGGGGCAAAGTTCCGAATGGATATTGTAATTTATTGGCGTAGTAACAAACCCCCACCTCACAACCTACATGACCCTAAACTGTTCAGACCCCTTTTGTTGGCAGAGAGAAAATGTAATCGTTTCAAAGCTCATTTCCTTTAATTCTACACATTTCCATGTCTTGTGGATTCATGCAATACCAGGAATTGAATCCTAACCGAATCCACCCCCCATCAAAAACCCACAAATAAATGTCTTGATCTTTTGACTGATTTTCCCAATCAGGGGCCATGCTCAGTAACTACTGTACGTCCCAAATGGCACACTATTCCCTAAATAGTGCTCTAATTTTGACTATATTAAAACACTGTGATGTCATGCCAAGAGAAAGTGCGAAGTGTGAGAGGAATATGGCTTCAAATCAGCCTCTAAAGTCCAGATGTGTCACGACTCCCGCCAAAGTTGGTCCCTCTCCTTGTTCGGGCGGCGTTCGGCGGTCAACATCACCGGTCTTCCTTTCATTTATCCGGTGTTTTGGTCAGGTAGCAGATATAGTGTCTGATCGGGGTTCCCAGTTCCCCTTAAGGGTCTGGAGGGCATTCATGGAATGTCTGGAGGTCTCGATCAGCCTTACCTTGGGTTTTACACCCCGAGAGTAATGGGCAGGTGGATAGAGTTCGTGCCCTGGGCCGAGATGGCTCAGAACTCGCTTCGCCACTCCTCCACTAACCTCTCCCCCTTCCAGTGCATACTGGGGAATCAGCCGGTTCTGGCACCTTGGCATCAGAGTCAGACTGAGGTTCCTGCGGTGGACGACTGGTTCAGGCACGCGGAGGAGACATGGGACACCGCCCATGTTCACCTCCAGTGGGCCATGCTGTGCCAGAAAGCCAGCGCAGACCATCACCGCAGTGAGGCCCCGGTATTCGCACCGAAACCTGCCCCCTCGCATGCCCTGCCGGAAGCTGAGCCCGCGGTTTGTTGGGCCATTTAAAGTCCTGGGGAGACTGAACAAGGTAAGCTACAGGTTAAGGCTTCCCCCAGATTATCGTATTAATCCCTCGTTCCATGTGTCTCTCCTCAGGCCGGTGGTGGCTGGTCCACTCCAGGAAGCTGAGGAGCAGGAGTTTCCGTGGCAGTAATCGCAAGGTTCGTTCCCTTTCCTTTCTAATGAAAACAGTATTGTCTGGTTGGAATATTATTGAAGATTTATAATAAAAACATCATAAAGATTGATTATATACATCGTTTGACATGTTTCTACGAACTTTAATGGAACTTTTTAGACTTTTTATCTGGACTTTGTGCCTGCACTTTGTGCATTTAGATTACTGGACTAAACGCGCAAACAAAAAGGAGGTATTTGGACATAAAGATGAACATTATCGAATAAACATGGAGACCTGGGAGTGCCATCAGATGAAGATCATCAAAGGTAAGTGATTCATTTTAACGCTATTTCTGACTTTTGTGACACCTCTCTTTGGTTGGAAAATGGCTGTATGGTTTTCTGTGGCTTGGCGCTGATCTAACATAATCGCATGGTGTGCTTTCGCCGTAAAGCCTTTTTGAAATCGGACACAGCAGCTGGATTAACAAGTTATTTAATCCTATGTGTAACACTTGTATCTTTCATAAATGTTTATGATGAGTATTTCTATAATTTGATGTGGCTCTCTGCAATTTCACCTGATGTTTGTTTGAGACAATGCATTTCTGAACATAACGCGCCAATTTCAAATGAGGTTTTTGGACATAAATATTAACTTTATCGAACAAAACAAATATTTATTGTCTAACATGGAGTCCTGGGAGTGCCATCCAGTGAAGATCATCAAAAGTTAGTGGTTCATTTTAATGCTATTTCTGACTTTTGTGCCCTGCAATTTCACTGGTTGTTGGCGAGGTGGGATGCTCACATTCCGAACGATCCCAGAGAGGTTAACTTCTTGGTGACAGGGGTCAGTATTTTCACGTCTGGATGAAATGCATGCCCAAATTCAAATGCCTGCTACTCATCCCCAGAAGATAGGATATGCATATTATTAGTAGATTTGGATAGAAACACTCTGAAGTTTCTAGAACTTTTTGAATCATATCTGTGAGTATAACAGAACTTATTTAGCAGGCAAAACCCTGAGGACAAACCATTCAGAATTTTTTTTGAGGACACTCCAGATTTCTAAGGGACCTTCTTGCAGTTCCTATCGCTTCCACTGGATGTCAAAAGTATTTAGAAATTGGTTGAGGTTTTTCCTTTGTGTGATGAAGAAGTACGGCCTTCTTGAACGAGAGTAACTTGAAGTGTACTGTTAGATAGGGGCGCGTGACCAGAAAGCTAGCTACAGTTTGTTTTCCTCCTGTATTGAACACAGATCATCCAGTCTTCAATTGTATTGATTATATACGTTAGAAAATACCTAAAGTTGTATTACAAAAGTAGTTTGAAATGTTTTGGCAAAGTTTACAGGTAACTTTTGAGATATTTTGTAGTCACGTTGCGCAAGTTGGAACCAGTGTTTTTCTGGATCAAACGCACCAAATAAATTACATTTTGGATATATAACGACGGAATTAATCAAATAAAAGGACCATTTGTGATGTTTATGGGACAGTGCCAACAAAAGAAGCTCGTCAAAGGTAAGGCATGAATTATATTTTTAGTTCTGCGTTTTGTGTCGCGCCTGATTTCTCTCTTTGTTTACTATAGTGCTTTCCTCAGATAATAGCATTGTTTGCTTTCGCCGAAAAGCCTTTTTGAAATCTGACGTTGGCTGGATTCACAACAAGTGTAGCTTTAATTTGTTATCTTGCATGTGTGATTTCATGAAAGTCAGATTTTTATAGTAATTTATTTGAATTTGACGCTCTGCATTTTCACTGGCTTTTGGCCAGCTAGCATCCCACATATCCCAGAGAGGTTAACAACATTACTGTCAAGAATGGTTACTCCTCGGCATTTGAACCTCTCCAGGGGGCCCCATATTTTCCATGTTGGACCTTTGTAATGCCTACAACCTGGTTCGGATACGTGAGGGGGATGAGTGGAAGACAGCCTTCAACACAGCCAGTGGACATTTATGGGTACCAAGTTATGCTATTTGGACTCACTAACGCCCCCGCTGATTTCCAGGCTTTGGTCGATGACATGCTTCGGGACATGCTTAACCGCTTTGTGTTCGTGTACCTTGAAGACATCCTGTTTTTTCCCCGATCTGCACAGTAACATATTCTTCATGTCAGACAGGTCCTTCAGTGCCTCCTGGAGATCCAACTGTTTGTGAAAGTTGAGAAGTGAGTTCCAATCTTCAATCACCTTTCTGGGATAAGTCATTGTTGAGGGCAATGTTCAGATGGATCCTGGAAAGGTGAAAGCAGTGGTGGATTGGCGTCAACCAACGTCCAGGGTGCAGATGCAACGGTTTCTTGGTTTTGAAAACTTCTACCGCCATTTCATTCGGGACTACGGCACCCTGGCGGATCCCCTCTCGGCACTCACCACTTTCAAGGTTCAGTTCAAATGGTCTCCAGCTGTCGACAAAGCCTTTGTGGATCTGAAACATCGGTTCACAACAACACCCATTCTCATCCATCCGAGCCCCTCGCGTCAAATTGTGGTGGAAATGGATGCTTTGGATGTTGGAGTGGGGGCCCTCCTGTCCCAGTGATCTGCTCAGGACCAGAAGCTTCATCCCTGTGCCTTCCTGTCCCATCGTCTCAATCATAACCTGGAATATCCCCGTACAGCCAAGTGCCTCAACTCCAGGTAGGATCGGTGGCCCCCCTGTTCACCAAATTTAACTTCACCATCTCCTACTGCCCAGGGTCAAAGAATGTGAAGCCTGACGCCCTCTCCCGCCTATACAGTTCCTCTGCCACACCCTCGACCTCAAACCATTCTCCCTACCTCATGCCTTGCTGCCACTGTGGATTGGGGTATTGAGAACCTGGTCCGTGAGGCACAATGCTCCTTGCCTGGACCTGAAGGAGGCCCAGCTAACCGGCTGATTGTCCCTAATCCAGTCCGGTCCCGGGTCATGGAATGGGCTCAATCCTCCAGGCTGACCTGTCTTCCAGGATTCCGTCGTACACTAGCCTTCCTTCGACAATGCTTCTGATGGCACAATGGTTCCTGATATCTCTGCCTTCATCGCTGCATGCCCAGTGTGTGCTCAAAACAAGACTCCACGGCAAGCTCCTTCTGGCCTCTTGCAGCCACTACCGGTTCCTCATCGTCCCTGGTCTCATATCTCTGGACTTTGTCACTGTGCTTCCTCCATCTGATGGTAGCACTGTCATTCTTATGGTAGTCGACCGGTTTTCCAAGGCCGCCCATTTAATCCCTCTCCCAAACTACCTTCTGCCAAGGAGACGGCCCAGCTTATGGTGGGCCGGCTCCATGGACTCCCGGTAGACATGGTCTCTGATCGGGGTTCTCGTCTCAGTTCTGGAAGGCATTCTGCAACCTTATTGGGTCTTCTGCCAGCCTGTCATCCGGATTCCATTCCCAAACCTACAGTCTGTCTGAGCGAGGCAACCAAGACCTGGAAACCACATTGAGATGCGTAGTCTCAACCAATCCCAATACCTGGAACCAACAACTGATCTGGGTGGAGTATGCCCGGAACACCCTTCCCTGTTTTGCCACAGGACTCTCCCCTTTCAAGTGCTCCATGGGATATCAGTCTCCACTTTTCCCAAAACAAGAGCAGGAGGTCAGCGTACCCTCAGGCCAGATGTTTGTCCGCTGCTCTCGATGTATCCTGGAGAAGAGCCAGGGCAGCTATTCTCAAGACCAACTCTAGGTATCGTCGACAAGCGGACCATCGCCGGACCCCAGCTCCCCGCTACCGCATCAAGCAGAGTGTATGGATTTCCACTTGGGAAGTCCCGCAAACTGTCACCCCGGTTCATTGGTCCTTTTCCCATCTCCTGAGTTCCACTGTTGTCCGTCTTGTGTTACCCCTTACCCTCAGTATCCACCCTCCAGAATGAAGCCAGTGTCTCACTGTCCTTTGTCTCCTGTTTCCAGGTCCATCCCCCCTCAGGTATTCGATGGCCAGCCAGCATATACGGTGAGACAGCTCCTGGAGGTTTGACCACAGGGCAGGGGTTTCCAGTACCTGATTGACTGGGAGGGTTATGGCCCAGAGGAGAGGTGCTAGGTTCCTGCTAAGGACATCTTGGACCAGGCCCTCATCGCCAATTTCCACCGCCGACACCCCGGTCACCCAGGTATGCGCCCAGGTAGGACGCCAGGTGGCATCCCTGGTGGGGGGTACTGTCACGCCTTGATCTGTTTCACCTGTCCTTGTGATTGTACCCACCCCCTCCAGGTGTCGCTGATTTTTTACAATTATTTTTTCCCCCCAGGGTATATGTCCCTGTGTTTCCTGTCTCTCTGTGCCAGTTCGTCTTGTATGTTTCCAAGTCAACCAGCATTTTTCCCGTTCTCCTGCTTTTTGCATTCTCCTTTATCTAGTCCTCCCGGTTTTGACCCTTGCCTGTTTTCTGGACTTTTTACCCACCTGCCTGACCATTCTGCCTGTCTTGACCACTAACCTGTCAGCCACTCTGTACCTCCTGGACTCTGATCTGGTTTTGACCTTTTTGCCTGTCCACAACCATACTCATGCCTACCACTTTGGATTAATAAACATTGTAAGACTCCAACCATCTGCCTCCAGTGTCTGCACCTGGGTCTCGCCTTGTGCCTTGATACTGGGACACGTTCCAGCATTACCGCTGTCTGGAGAACAGCCAGAGCGTGGTCAAGACCCCCTCCACAGACATCTGCTGCAACTACATCTTTAGCTTGTCAGCTCTGCTGCACCAGGGAGGAAAAGGTATGGCACCACACTCCCAACAGTCATGTATGATTGCTTAAACATCCTTCAACATTCTTCTGTACTCATTAATGTGTTTCTTAACTATAGATCTAAGGAAGGTTTCTTATGGCTCAGTAATATTATTGAATTGTTTGGATTGTATACCTCTGCTCAGTCCCACATAGTGACATCTGCTATTCCATATTAGGCAAACAAGCAACAACTCTGTATGTGCCATTTTACCTCCTCAATTCCTTTCTTAATTTTTCCGTGCCTCCTCCTAAAACCCCATTGGAGGAGAGGAACTCTCCTCAGACCTCCAATGGGTTTTGAGAAGGATGCAACAGAGGATGTGAGTAGTTGAGCTGAGATGAATCTTGACAGAGAAAAAAATCTAACTTTATTTGCCACATGCGCCGAATACAACAAGAGTAGACTTTACCGTGAATGCTTACTTACAAGCCATTAACCAACAGTGCAGTTCAAAAAGTAGAAAATATTTACCAAGTAGGCTAAAATAAAAAGTAATAATAAGAATAACAATAAGGAGGCTATATACAGGGGGCACTAGTACCGAATCAGTGTGCAGGGGTACAGGATAGTTGAGATCATGTCATTGTTTAAGGTCTTATGTTGAATGATACATTTTTATCTGTTTGCACATATATCTTTGATCTACTGGTGCTCTTTCCACAGATGGCCCTGGCTTGCTGATAACTGATATCTGATCTAATGAGACTCCCTATGCGATTTGACTCTTGTATTACTGCCTGTACTCAATTTAACATGGTAGTTCCCAATCAGACAATTACTATAAAACAAATCTGTTTTCCTCCGTTAAATTTTTGGTGAATGCATACCGTTGCTTTGTCCTCAGTACTCCTTTGAATGCTGCGTGTACAATGAGGACATGTTTAGTTGGTTAATCATGTTCATTCATTGTGCATTCTATTATTTGGTACTGATAATGTAACCAGTTCTCTCCTTTGTGTCTCCATATAATAAAAAATCCCCATATGCCGTGTGTGCCCTTGAGCTTAATAAATAACCTAAATATTGGATCCTGCCTTCATCTCAGTTCCTGCACTGTCTCTTAACTATTCCACTAGTCCTTTCCTTCAATGTTATCATCGTTATGCCGTTATGTGTGTACCCACATGTTATTCCCAACAATGGAGTCATTATATTTATCTATATTAAAATATGGCTAGGACCTATTGTATGATGAATGAACTTATTAGATCACAGCCACAGTATGTCCATACTCAATCTGGGCTACAATATTCAGGCCCTTCTACTGCCGGTACGGGCCCCGCCGATCCTCTACGACTGGAATACCGACATAATCTTCCTGAGGATTCCAACAGGCCCCTCAGGCGCGATGCCCGCTGAAGGCCCATTTTGCTAACCTGCTAGGGCCTGCTAGCAACCTAGAGCTACTTGGAACCCTACTAATTCCACGGCCGGCACCTGCTCGCCCGTCCAGCCTCACTACTCTGGACGGCTCTGACTGAGAATACGTGGACAACTACAAATACCTAGGTGTCTGGTTAGACTGTAAACTCTCCTTCCAGACTCACATTAAGCATCTCCAATCCAAAATTAAATCTAGAATTGGCTTCCTATATCGCAACAAAGCATCCTTCACTCATGCTGCCAAACATACCCTCGTAAAACTGACCATCCTAACGATCCTCAACTTCGGTGATGTCATCTATAAAATAGCCTCCAACACTCTACAAATTGGATGCAGTCTATCACAGTGACATCTGTTTTGTCATCAAAGGCCCATACACTACCCATCATTGCGACCTGTACGCTCTCGTTGGTTGGCCCTCGCTTCATACTCATCGCCAAACCCACTGGCTACAAGTTATCTACAAGTCTCTGCTAGGTAAAGCCTCGCCTTATCTCAGCTCACTGGTCACCATAGAAGCACCCACTCGTAGTATGCTTTCCAGCAGTTATATCTCACTGGTCAGCCCCAAAGCCAATTCCTCCTTTGGTCGTCTTTCCTTCCAGTTCTCTGCTGCCAATGACTGGAACGAACTGCAAAAATCTCTGAAGCTGGAGACTCATATCTTCCTCACTAGCTTGCTTTAAGCACCAGCTGTCAGAGCAGCTCACAGATCACTGCACCTGCACATAGCCATCTGTCAACAGCCCATCTATCTACCTACCTCATCCCCATACTGTATTTATTTATCTTGCTCCTTTGCACCTCAGTATCTCTACTTGCACATTCAACTACTGCACATCTACCATTCGAGTGTTTAATTGCTATATTGTAATTACTTCGCCACCATGGCCTATTTATTGCCTTAACTCCCTTATCTTACCTCATTTGCACTCACTGTATATAGACTTTTTGTTTTCTTTTGTTCTACTATATTATTGACTATGTTTTGTTTATTCCATGTGTAACTCTGTGTTGTTGTATGTGTCGAATTGCTATGCTTTACCTTGGCCAGGTCGCAGTTGCAAATGAGAACTTGTTCTCAACTAGCCTACCTGGTTAAATAAAGGTGAAATAAATAAATCTATTATGTGATACTTTGGGGTTAACTCCCTCATATCAAGCAAACACATACCACACACTTTGTGGAAAGGTGAAGAAAAACAATGATCTAGTGGTGGACTATGGTGTAACTTAGCTTGAGTGGACTGTTTGCTTTTCGTCTTAAAGGCAAATTATGCTAGGCTAACAATTGCTTGCTAAAGTTAACTAGCTAATTAGATTCCACTCAAGGTATAATATAGCTACTTAAATGCTTTGCTATTATGTATCAAGTTGAAGCTGGGTTTCCCAAGTCATTTGGTGCTTAAGGTTCAAGCTGGCTGGCAAGCTAAATACTGAAGCATTGAAGTGCATCTGTCAAGCACCCAAGAAGATCAAACCAATCACAGGACAACACTGGACTGGTCAAGGGCAAGCATATGTTAGTTCATCCATCACTCCAGTGTAAGTGACCGATCTAAGGTTTCTAGGCACGCAGCCGCCTCTAAGCCAGCCCCCCTCCAGGCTGAAACCCAATCGAGAAACCCAAAGGTGCCAAGACTTGAGATAGAGCAGCTTGAAAAAGTGAGAATTTTTGGTGCCATCTAGGTATAATACGTTCAGGGTTAGAGCTTTGGACTAGTAACTGAAAGGTTGCAAGTTCAAATCCCCAAGCTGACAAGGTACAAATCTGACATTCTTCTCCTGAACAGGCAGTTAACCCACTGTTCCTAGGCCGTCATTGAAAATAAGAATTTGTTCTTAACTGACTTGACTCGTTAAAAATATATATTTGTAAAAATTAGTTGATAAAATATTGAGTTTCGCCTCTGCTTCTGTAGCCCAGAGAAACGCATTGAAAAACACATTCATAAATGGCGAAAGAGAGAGTCTAAAAATAAATCAAAAGAAACAAGGTTTTGAAATGTCTGTCCTATATCTAGAAAATACCATATAAGAAAGCTCAGGAAATGTTTGTATTTATTTTTTGCACATTTAACCCCATTTTTTTGTAAGCACAAAATGTGATTTTATTCATGTCATCCGGTTTCCTTCAGATGAGTCCAGTGACACTTGTGGGGGTCATATAGCAAAACCGAGAACACAGTGGGGTTATATTAGATTGTAGCCCAAATAGTACCGACTTTATATGAGTTCAGTCACAGTTGTGGGGGTCAAAGAGAAGAACGCCCTTTCCTTAGAGTGTCATAGTCTGTAGGTCAAACCCAGTGGCAACATGTCATTCAGGGCAGGTGGGGCAGAGACTGTTTTGAGCACCAAATTAGTTTTTTTGTTTTTGGGGGGGGGGCTTGCCTGTTTTGCATGTTTTTTTGCCATTAATACCTGTCACATATCAGATTGCAAACAATATAAAAATAATATATATATATATATAAACTCAGCAAAAAAACAAAGGTCCCTTTTTCAAGACCCTGTCTTTCAAAGATAATTCGTAAAAATCCAAATAACTTCACAGATCTTCATTGTAAAGGGTTAAAATACTGTTTCCCATGCTTGTTCAATTAACCATAAACAATTAATGAACATACACCTGTGGAACAGTCGTTAAGACACTAACATCTTACAGAAGGTAGGCAATTAAGGTCACAGTTCTGAAAACTTAGAATCCTAAAGAGGCCTTTCTTCAGACTCTGAAAAACACCAAAAGAAATATGCCATGGGTCCCTGCACATCTGCGTGAACGTGCCTTAGGCATGCGGCAAGGAGGCATGAGGACTGCAGATGTGGCCAGGGCAATAAATTGCAATGTCCATACTGTGAGATGCCTAACAGGGAGACAGGATGGACAGCTGATCGTCCTCACAGTGGCAGACCACGTGTAACAACACCTGCACAGGATCGGTACATTCGAACACCACACCTGCGGGACAGCTACAGCATGGCAACAACAACTGCCCTAGTTACACCAGGAACACACAATCCCTCCATCAGTGCTCAGACTGTCCACAATAGGCTGAGAGAGGCTGGACTGAGGGCTTGTAGGCCTGTTGTAAGGCAGGTCTTCACCAGACATCACCGGAAGCAACGTTGCCTATGGGCTCAAACCCACCGTTGCTGGACCAGACAGGACTGGCAAAAAGTGCTCTGACGACTGACGAGTCGCAGTTTTGTCTCACCAGGGGTAATGGTCGGATTCGCGTTTATCGTCGAACGAATGAGTGTTACACCAAGGCCTGTACTCTGGAGCAGGATTGTTTTGGAAGTGGAGGGTCCGTCATGGTCTGGGGCAGTGTGTCACAGCATCATTGGACTGAGCTTGTTGTCATTGCAGGCAAACTCAACGCTGTGCGTTACAGGGAACATTTCCTCCTCCCTCATGTGGTACCCTTCCTGCAGGCTCATCCTGACATGACCCTCCAGCATGACAATGCCACCAGCCATACTGCTCGTTTTGTGTGTGACTTCCTGCAAGACAGGAATGCCAGTGTTCTGCCATGGCTAGCGAAGAGCCCGGATCTCAATCCCATTGAGCACATCTTGGATCGGAGGGTGAGGGCTAGAGCCATTCCCCCCAGAAATGTCTGGGAATTTGCAGGTGCCTTAGTGGAAGAGTGGGGTAACATCTCACAGCAAGAACTGGCAAATCTGGTGCAGTCCATGAGGAGGAGATGCACTGCAGTACTAATGCAGCTGGTGGCCACACTAGATACTGACTGTTATTTTTGACCCGCCCCTTTGTTCAGGAACACATTATTCCATTTCTGTTAGTCACATGTCGGTGGAACTTGTTCAGTTTATGTCTCAGTTGTTGAATTTTGTTATGTTCATACAAATATTTACACATGTTAAGTTTGCTGAAAATAAACGCAGTTGACAGTGAGAGGACATTAATATCATTTTGTTAATAAAGCCACATACAAACGGTCTCTTTTTTGTTTTCTTGAGTAAGACAGCATCAAAATGTGTTTCAGCCTAACTCAGTGCTTTCTGTGGTGGTGGGGCAAGCCAGCAGAAAATAGGAGCATTTCGCCTGATTGGCTCAGTGTTCTGTCACTCATGGGGACTCATGGGGACACTGCGTCACAGGCCAAGTCTAAGTCCTTAGCAAGAGTAGACATTGAACATTTAAGCCCTTTGGGTCCTGCCATAGAGTTTTATTATAAGTGCCCTTCCAAGAAGGCTCAAGGTCATTGTCCACAGATAGGATGACGTCAAATCACGTTATATGTACAGTAGCTTTGATTGGACTGATCATGTCAACATCTTACTTTCAAACTCGTTGTTAGCATTTATCATCATGAATCAGGTGGACAATCTACTGGTAAATCCTTTTTAATCCTTGTCATATGAAGAGAAATAATGAAGAGAAATTATAGCTAAAATGTATCGGTACTAGTCAGCTATTGGACATACCCATTACACAACAAGTTGGAAATTCTGTAATATGCCAGGGATATATGTGAACTGCAGCTAAGATTGTGATTGTTTGTACAGCTTTGACAATACTACTGATAGTAGTGGTGGTGCTTGGCTTGCATGTGCAAATTCAGCCGACAGAACATCCTATAATAGAATTGTGTTATTTGAAGTGTCAAATTAAAAGCTTATTTAACGAGTCAAATAGTGTTAGTTGATGTGTATCTATTCTGACATGCAAAGACCCAAACAGGCGTTCAATGTGCCTCACCCTAATGTCTACTGTTCTAACTTGGTGGTGCACATGTAGCCTATAACCTGTTTTAGAGAAATGTAATGATTGAATATTGTAAGAGCTTTCATTTTCTGCTTATACAGTATGCACCCTTTATTTATCCTACGGTTCTGACTTGATGTACAAGGAGTACACTGTAAGAACGGCCCATGTTCTGAATTCCGTCGCTGTACATTTCAAAAGAGCTGAACAAATATATATTAAATATACAAGTTATATTGACTACGTCCGTCGTCGATCGCTTAATGTCTTAAGAGGATGGTGTACACCCAGTCACTACAAAGATACAGGCTTCCTTCTTAACTCAATTGCCAGAAAGGAAGGAAACCACTCAGGGATTTCACCATGAGGCCAATGGTGACTTTAAAACAGTTACAAAGTTTAATGGCTGTGATAGGAGAAAACTGAGGATGAACCAACATTGTAGTTACTCCACAATACTAGTGAAAAGAAGGAAGCCTGTACAGAATAAAAAATATTCCATAACATGCATCCTGTTTGCAACAAGGCACTAATGTAATACTGCAAAAAATGTGGCAAACTTTTTGTTCTGAATGTAATATTCATACTGTATGATATTAACATACTGAATTGTCATTATCATACTGCGCTAAGATTGGTTATGACCACCCAGGTCGTGAGGTCATTTTTATTTGATAATGCCGGAGACATGTGAACATGCCAGTTAGAACTAGCTAATAAAGAGTTATGTTTAGAAAGACTGCATTTTATTGTTTTGTACAATGTGTGCCAAACAAGACATGGTGTCAGAGTAAAAGGACTAAAATATGGATTTTGCTGGAGTTCCTTCACCTCGAATGGACTGGGGGTCTACAAACTTACCCAATGCATGAATACATAGTGTTATCTTTGGGGAAAATCCAATACAAACATAGCTGAGTACCACTCTTCATATTCTCAAGCATAGTGGTGGCTGCATCATGTTATGGGTATGCTTGTTAAGGTCTGGGGAGTTTATCAGGATAAAAAATAAGCGTAATTGAGCTAACATAGGCAAAATCCTAGAGGAAATCCTGGTTCAGCCAGACGCTGGGAAATTAATTCACATTTCAGCAGGACAATGACCGATAATACAAAGCCAAATATACACTGGAGTTGCTTACAGAGAAGACAGTGTATGTTCCTGAGTGGCCAAGTTACAGTTTTGTCTTAAATCTGCTAGATAATCTATAGCAAGAACTGAAAATGGTTGCCTAGCAATAATCAACAACCAATTTGACAGAGCTTAAAGAATTTTGAAATGGACAATATGTAAATGTTGTAGGGCCTCCCGGGTGGCGCAGTGGTCTAGGGCACTGAAACACAGCCATAGCTGTGCCACCAGAGACCCTGGGTTCGCGCCCAGGCTCTGTCGCACCCGGCCACGACCTGGAGGGCGACGCACAATTCACCTAGCGGCGTCCGGGTTAGGGAGGGCTTGGCCGGTAGGGATATCCTTGTCTCATCGCGCACCAGCAACTCCTGTGGCGGGCTGGGCGCAGTGCACACTAACCAAGGTCGCCAGGTGCACGGTGTCTCCTCCGACACGTTGGTGTGGCTGGCTTCCGGGTTGAATGCGCGCTGTGTTAAGAAGCAGTGCGGCTTGGTTCAGTTGTGTTTCGGAGGACGCATGGCGCACCATGAAATTGGGGAGAAAAAGGGGGGAAAATGTCATTCAAAAAAATATACATGTAAATGTTGTACAATCCAGGTGTGGCTCTTAGAGACAGCCAGAATGACTCACAGCTGTAATCGCTGCCAAAGGTGATTCTGACATGACGGATTCCAGGAGAACGCTACCTGCCCGAATGCATAGTGCCAACTGTAAAGTTTGGAGGAGGAGGAATAATGGTGTGGGGCTTTTTTCATGGTTCAGGCCCCTTAGTTCCAGTGGAGGGAAATCTTAAAGCTACAGCCTACAATGGCATTCTAGAGTAGGCAAATCTGTGCTTCCAACAGTTTGGGGAAGTCCCTTTCCTGTTTCAGCATGACAACGCCACCGTGTACAAGCGAGGTCCATACAGAAATGGTTTGAGTTTGAGTTTATTTTTATTTTTACAGGGACAGTGCACATTAATCAACGTTTCAGTAAAAGTGCCGGTTTTAGCCAGCCGGCTAATTTTCAACCGCAGTCCCTGGGCAGGTTATTAAAAGCAATTACAATATAAACAATAGCAACATAGAACAAGCAAGACATAGCAACATAGGACAAGCAAGACATAGCATACAGACAGAGCAACATAGGACAAGCAAGACGTAGCATACAGACAGAGCAACATAGAACAAAGAGCAGCAAGACAAAATTCATAAAAGCAACAAAGTGTTTCCACACCTCACAAGCTACAGACAACAGACAACATGGAAAGCGGCAACACACAGCTAGGGATCATGTTCACAAATCTGATTGACCTTTAGCCATGTCTTCAAGCATTTTGTGAAAGTGTGATATGTGGTGCAGTTATGTGTGTCTGATGGCAGTGTATTCCAGACATGTGAAGCTCTCACAGAGAATGCAGATTTACTAAAGGTTTAATGTTGTACAGCAAGCTTGGGCCCAACTAGTCAAGCAGTATGTTAAGTGGGGGAGTATCATAGAGTTGAAGTACAGTTTTGCTACCTCTGTAGTCAAACAATTTCGTATAAATCGGAAATTAGCTAGGTTGAATTTAGTTATTTGAATTACCTTTTTCACAAGCTTTTTAAAAGAGAGGTTGGAATCAAGTATGATGCCAAGGTACTTAAAATCGGATACCACCTGGAGCTTCTCCCCTGACACATAGACATCTGGCTCAGTAGCATCTGTTGCCCTCTTTGTGAAGAACATGCAAACAGTTTTTTTCACATTGAGATGCAAACACGAGTCACTGAGCCACTTTGTAACCTGGACCATTACAGTAGTGAGTTCTTGTGCAGCTTGTTGTTTGCTCTTTGGATGCACATATATCACTGTATCATCTGCATACATTTGAACTTCAGACCCAGTACAGACAGAAGGCAGATCATTAATGTACAGGCAGAACAGGAGGGGCCCCAGTATTGACCCTTGGGGCACGCCCACATCATAGCTACGAGTGGGCGACAGCTCATTGCTCACTCTGACACACTGAGTTCTGCCTTCAAGGTATGATTTCATCCATCTCAAGGCATCAGGGGAAAAGTTGAACTTGGACAATTTTGTGATGAGAATCTCATGGTTAACAGTATCAAAAGCCTTCCTTAGGTCCAGAAACACAGCCCCAACAGCACCCCCTTTGTCCATCTTGGACTTCACATTTTCCAGAAGAAAGCAGTTGGCCGTTTCTGTGGATTGTTTTGCTCTGAAGCCAAACTGCATGGAGTGTAATGTGAATGTTTGTCGAGATCAGTGTGGAAGAACTTGACTGGCCTGCACAGAGTCCTGACCTCAACCCCATCTAACCCCTTTGGGATGAATTGGAACACCGACTGCGAGCCAGGCTTAATCGCCCAACATCAGTGCCTGACCTCACTAATGCTCTTGTGGTTGAATGGAAGCAATTCCCCGCAGGAATGTTCCAACATCTAGTGGAAAGCCTTCCCAGAAGAGTGGAGGATGTTATCACAGCAAAGGGAGGACCAACTCCATTTTAATGCCCATAATTCTGGAATGAGATGTTCGACGAGTAGATGTCCACGTACTTTTGGTCATGTAGTGTATATTAGTGTTTATTTGGCATGATTTGTCATGAATATTTTGTGTAGATTGTTGACAGAAAATTACAATGAAATCCATTTGAATCCCACTTTGTAACACAACAAAATGTGGAAAAAGTCAAGGGTGTGAATACTTCCTGAATGCACTGTATTTTTTGATTCACACATTTTTATTTTTGATCGGCTGCAATAATGTTCTGCTTGCCCAAAGTCAAACTTGCAAGCTTTCAAGGTTGGCCTGTCGGCTCGCGGGACACTTTCTCTGCTCCAAGGACCCATCCTCTGCACTCTTGACTCAGTGTTTGCTTGCTCAATTATATTCCATCTTGCTCACCATCTCGCGCAAATTGGACCTCAGAGGCTGATTTGAAGTGATAGAGGAACAGCATGCACACAATATTATGAACATAGCACATAACAGGACGATGGTGGTACCTTAACTGGCTGGAGCGGAATTGGTCGGATGGTACCATGTGTTTGATGCCATTCCATTAAATCCATTCCAGCCATTTGTAATGGTCGTCAGTGGAAGAAGATGAGGACCAAAGCGCAGCGTGGTACTTGTTCATGTTATTTATTTAAACTGAACACTATCAAACAAAGAAACAAAAGAAAAGCACAACCGAAACAGCTCCGTCAGATGCAAACCACAACTAAACAGAAATATAATCACCCACAACTCAAGGGTGAAAACAGGCTGCCTAAGTATGGTTCTCAATCAGGGACAACGATTGACAGCTGCTTCTGATTGAGAACCATACCAGGCCAAAAACAGAAATACCAAATCATAGAAAAAAGAACATAGACTGCCCACCCAACTCACGCCCTGACCATACTAAAACAAAGACATCACAAAGGAACTAAGGTCCGAACGTGACTCCATTATTATAAGCCGTTCTCCCCTCAGCAGCTTCCACTGTAGTACATGTATGTGTGGGTGGGATGAGCCTGAAGTATTTTTGTATTTGTATTTATTAGGATTCCCATTAGCTCCTGGGTTCCAAACAGGATTAAGAAAGGATTAAGAAATATATATTATAATACCACAATACCACAATACAACAATATTACAACATTAAAACATTATGTGTATGCAGAATGTGATGTGTTAGCGTGTGTGTGTATGTTTATGTGTTTGTGTCTTGCAGGTATTGGTAATACATGTAACAGGTTCTTTAACCAGGGCCCCCAAAGCAATGTTTGACCAGGGCTGGAGATGTCTGTGTAATGTACACTGTAAGAAGAAAAGGGTTCTGTGGCTGTCCCCAAAGGAGAACCCCTTTTCTTTCCCTACCTGGAACCAAAAGGTATTCTTCAAACGGTTGTCCTATGGGGACAGCCGAAGAACTCTTCTTGGTCGTAGATAGCACCTTTTTTGTAAAGATCGATCTAAAGTCAAGAGCACACTTTGACTTGTAAAATAATCTGGGCTGTCCAACTAATTTTTATGATGTCATTCTGGTATTGACATTATTAGTATTAGTGTTACTGTAAATCAATGTTTTATCGGTAGGGTGAGCTTGGATAACCAACTAGGAAAAATCTGCTGTTTCCGAATACAACAAGTGTAGACTTTACTGTGAAATGCTTACTTGCAAGCCCTTAAGCCCTTAACCAACAGTGCAATTCAAGAAGAAAAAAATATTTACCAAGTAGACAAATAATAAAAAGTACCACAATAAGAATAACAATAACAAGGCTATATACATGGGGCACCGATACTACCGAGTCAGTGTGGGGGGTATAGGCTAGTTGAGGTAGTCTGTATATGTAGGTGGGGGCGAAGTGACTTTGCATAGGTCACAAAACAAACAGCGAGTAGCAGCAGTGTACAAAAGGGGGGGGGGGGTCAATGTAAATTGTCGGTGACAAATTTAGGAATTGTTCATCTTCAGGAATTGTTCAATTGTCTAATGGCTTGGGGATAGAAGCTGTTAAAGAGCCTTTTTGTCCTAGACTTGGCGCTCCGGTACCGCTTGCCCTGCGGTAGCAGAGAAACCAGTCTACAACTTGAGTGACTGGAGTCTTTGACAATTGTATTGGCTTTCCTCTGACACCGCCTATGATATATGTCCTGGATGACAGGAAGCTTGGCCCCGTGATGTACAGGGCCGTTCGCACAACCGGTCAGGATGCTCTCGATGGCGGAGCTGTAGAACCAGTTCTCTGACCTCCATATAGGCCGTCTCATCATTGTCGGTGATCAGGCCTACCACTGTTGTGTTGTCAGTAAACTTAATGATGGTGTTGGAGTTGTGTTTGGCCATGCAGTTGTGGGTGAACAGGGAATACAGGAGGGGACTAAGTACACACCCCTGAGGGGCCCCAGTGTTAAGGATCAGCATGGCAGATGTGTTGTTGCCTACTCTTACCACCTTGGGGCGGCCCATCAGGAAGTCCAGGATCCTGTTGCAGAGGGAGGTGTTTAGTCCCAGAGTCCTTAGCTTTGTGATGAGCTTTGTGGGCACTATGGTGTTGAACGCTGAGCTGTACTCAATGAACAGCATTCTCACATAGGTGTTCCTTTTGTCCAGGTGAGAAAGGGCAGTGTGGAGTGCGATATAGATTGCATCATCTGTGGATCTGTAAGGGCGGTATGCGAAATGGAGTGGGTCTAGGGTGTCCGCAAGGATGCTGATGATGCGAGCCATGACCACCCTTTCAAAGCACTTCATGGCTAAAGACATGAGTGCCACAGGGCGGTAATCATTTAGGCAGGTTACCTTTGCTTCCTTGGGCACAGGGATTATGGTGGTCTGCTTGAAACATGTAGGTATTACAGACTCAGTCAGGGAGAGGTTGAAAATATCAGTGAAGTCACTTGACAGTTTGTCCACGCATGCTTTGAGTACACCTCCTGGTAATCTGTCTGGCCAAGCGGCTTTGTGAATGTTGACCTGTTTAAAGGTTTTGTTCACATCGGCTATCGAGAGCATTATCACACAGTCATCCAGAACAGTTGGTACTCTCGTGCATGCTTCATTGGTGTTTGCCTCGAAGTGCGTTATGACCTAACTAGGCCTGAGTTTTTCCTGGTCATGTCACTTGACCCTATTTATAACCTAACTTAAATGAATGAAATGCAGAACTCAGATTATGGTAGCCTTAGACTCTGGTATCAAACACAACAATGTACGCCAATCAAAACCCAAGAGTAGCAGTATCTTCCTCTCTCACTAAAGATCTAGTGATAGGCTGACACAAGAACAGTTTTCGCACAACCTGAACAGCAAACAGAGAGCGGGAGAGAGTGGGGAGAGGGCGAGAGACAGAATGACACCCTTTCCCTTTATAGTACACTACTTTTGATTAGGGCCCATAGAGCTCTGGTCATAAGTAGTGCACTATATAGGGAATAGGGTGCCGTCCAGGAGAGACACTCATTGTTATTGTGGGTGTGGTACAGAACGTACTCTTAGTCAGCTGACATTGCTTGTGTCTGTCACGTTCTGACCATCATTAGGGTGTGTTTTCCTTGTTTTAGTGTTGGTCAGGACGTAAGCTGGGTGGGCATTATATGTTGTGTGTCTGGTTTGTCTATTTCTATGTTTGGCCTGTTATGGTTCTCAATCAGAGGCAGGTGTTAGTCATTGTCTCTGATTGGGAACCATATTTAGGTAGCCTGTTTTGTGTTGGGTTTTGTGGGTGATTGTTCCTGTCTTTGTGTTTGTGGCAGTTAGGACTGGTTTGGTTTTTTCTTGTTTTGTAGATTGTTGTACTTTCATCTTTATTAAAGATGTACAAAACTAACCACGCTGTATTTTGGTCCGCCTCTCTTTCCCCAGAAGAAAATCGTTACAGTGTCCCAAATGGCACATTACTCCCTATCTTGTGCACTACTTTTGACAGGGCTCTATGTGCCGGAAGGGTATTTTCCTGTTATTTCTCCTCCATTTGCATATCCCATTGAACACCGTATTTTGTTGTGCTCCTTCGGGATCTCTTTATGTAGTGTTTCGCAGGATGGGTGTTACTTTCAATGTGTGCCCTGGGCCCTTTGGCGGTTACGATAGGGGTTGGGTGAACTTCTATTGTATTCAACCTGCTGGTTTGTGATAATGGCTATGATTGAACATCACTGAGTCACTGTATGGTATAAAACCTCTAAATAGGTTGTCATTGTTGACTACTGTATGCAATGATACACTATATCAGGATTCCCCAATTGGCAGACAGGGGGCCAGGAGGTGATTTTATTTGCCCCCCAAGTTTTCTGAGCAAAATTGTTTTTATTTATAAAGTACCAGTCAAAAGTTTGGACAAACCTACTCATCTTAAGGGTTTTACTTTATTTTTACTATTTTCTGCATTGTATAATAATAGTGAAGACATCAACACAATAAAATAACATACATGGAATTATGTAGTAACCCAAAAAGTGACAAATAAATCAAAATATATTATATATTTGAGATTCTTCAAATTAGCCACCCTTTGCCTTGATGACAACTTTGCACACTATTGCCATTTTCTCAACCAGCTTCATGAGGTAGTCACCTGGAATGCATTTCATTAACAGGTGTGCCTTCTTCAAAGTTAATTTGTGGAATTTCTTTCCTTCTTAATGTGTTTGGGCCAATCAGTTGTATTGTGACAATTTAGGGGTGGTATACAGAAGGTAGCCCTATTTGGAGAAAAAAAATGACAGTCCATCATTACTTTAAGACATGAAGGTCAGTCAATCTGGAAAATTTCAAGAACTTTGAAAGTTTCTTCAAGTGCAGTCGTAAATATCATCAAGCACTATGATGAAACTGGCTTTCATGAGGACCACCACAGGAAAGGAAGACCCAGAGTTACCTCTGCTGCAAAGGATATGTTCATTAGAGTTAATTGCACCTCAGATTGCAGACCAAATAAATGAATAAAAGTAACAGACACATCTCAACATCAACTGTTCAAAGGAGACTGCGTGAATCAGGCCTTCATGGTTGAATTACAGCAAAGAAACCACTACTAAAGGACACTAAATAATAAAAAGATACTTGCTTGGGCCAAGAAATACGAGCAATGGACATTAGACCGGTGGAAATCTGTCCTTTGGTCTGATGAGTCCAAATTTGAGATTTTTGGTTCCAACCATTGTGTCTTTGTGAGACGCAGAGTACGTGAATGGATGATCTCTGCTTGTGTGGTTCCCACCGTGAAGCACAAAGGAAGAGGTGTGATGGTTTGGCGGTGTTTTGCTGGTGACACTGTCTGTGATTTATTTAGAATTCAAGGCACACTTAACCAGCACGGCTACCACAGCATTCTGCAGCGATATGCCATGCCATCTGTTTTGCGCTTAGTGGGACTACCATTTGTTTTTCCAACAGGAAAATTACATTAAAATGACCCACCTCCAGGCTGTGTAAGGGCTATTTTAGCAAGAAGGGGAGTGATTGAGTGCTGCATCAGATGACCTGGACTCCACAATCATCCGACCTCAACCCAAGTGAGATGGTTTGGGATGAGTTGGACCGCAGAGTGAAGGAAAAGCAGCCAACAAGCGCTCAGCATATGTGGGAACACCTTCAAGGCTGTTAGAAATGCATTCCAGGTGAAGCTGGTTGAGAAAATGCCAAGATTGTGCAAAGCTGTCATCATGGCAAAGGGTGGCCACTTTGAAGAATCTGAAATATAAAATATATTTTGTTTTATTTTACACTTGTTTGGTTACTACATGCTTATATATGTGTTATTTCATAGTTTTGATGTCTTCAGGATTATTTTACAATGTAGGAAATAATACAAATTAAGAAAAACCATTGAATGAGTAGGTGTGTCCAGACTGGTACTGTAAATTGTTTTCATTGTTGGACATAAGAGATTAGAAAATCACCAGGAAGTCAGCACAAAGTGATTTTAATTTAGGAAATCTGTTCCCCAGTATTCCCACTCATAAATAGAGGCAGGTGTGATCGTATACCAACGTAATCAAGGTTTGAAATGCTTCTGTTTTGTTAAATATTATATATGTTTGGGATTCTTGCGTCCAATTTGCAAATTAATTAAAATTATGTTTCGGACCCCCTGACCATCGGCTCAAGGAAAAATCGGTGCATGGCTGAATATAATTGGGGACCCCTGCACTTATCAATCAGGGTTTTCAAGTTACGGAATTGTATTTGTTTTATAAGACACAGACAGGTGACAAACCTTTAAACCTCTTTTCCCATTCACTTTTCCTATTGTAAACAAAAATCTTCTTGTCAACCACTAACCCTAACAGTTAAATTACCCCTGCAACTGAACAGAAACAAGACCCCCCTTTGTTTCCAGTCTACTGTACTCTATCATCACACAATGCCCCATCACACATTCTCCATTCTGTCTCAACTAACCTATGCCACACTCTGCCATTGGCATTGTTACCACAAAACACATCCAAACAGCCATGTTGAATTCAATCCCATGGCTTGAACATGTCAATTATGGCAAAAAATGCATCACCCATTTTATCATATATTTTTTCCACAGGTTGGCATTTATTATCATGAATATTGTTCTGAAGGGAGCTGTGGCACACTAACTGGCACAGACACAAATAATAAAATCGGATTTTAAACTTAACCTTAACCCTAACCTTAACCACACTGCTTACCCTAATGCTTAACCCTAACCAAACATTTTATTTTTCATGAATTTTTACAATATAGACAATTTTGACTTTGCAGCTGGCCCATCTAGCAGAAATCGCTCAATTCTGCCTCCAGGGCAAGACAATAAAACATCAACCTGCTTTGTTCCAGTGATCTCCATTTCTGCTGGTGTCATTTTATTTCTCTTCCAGCACCGTGGAGGACAAAGCGCTTCATGTGAGAGCTTGTATCTATATTTAAAATAATTAATCTAGATGTGTGATGATTGCGAGGCCTCGCACTTTGAGAAGCAAGTTGGTGCACACCAAAGGTTTGTTTGTGCCAACTATGATTCAACAGGGCTGATTGGTTTTATTCCTGCAAATGCCTCTGTTACCATGGTGTTTATTAACACCCAATAACACTACCCTTGGGTGTCAAGTGTGCACTCACGACATTCCAAATCATATAATGGCCGATCCTACTCTATACTGGCCTGGTCTACTGTATAGTGGCCTAGCCTACTGAACTGAACAATATGTGTGTACTGAATTGACCATAATCCAAAATATATATACCAGGTCAGTTGTATTACATAAGGCTCTGACTGGCACCTCCTTTCCTCAAAGCCCAATTCCTCATAGATAAACCAACTTGACAAACATCTCATTTGTTTTTCAAATATCAGTTAATATTTCCATAATGTTTTCACTTTCAAAGAACAACAGTGCTTTGACTCTGAATGGAAGTTGTCCTGGGACATCTTCAAAACAATGGAAAGTACAGTACTCCAACAATCTAGACAGACAATCAATTACAGGGGGAAAAGGAAAATCCATATACATTAGGACATTAGCTTTTGCCCAGACAGACATCTCTGTACGAGTGGTCATATGAGGTGAATGTTTACATGGCTGGAAGACCAGACCACATAGAAGGGTTAAAAGATGATGGCATTCCAAGAGGTACTTAACCTCTTAAACTCTGATGCCCTCTGGTGATATTTTCTAATGATATTGTATACAACTGCCCTCATAGTACATTTAGTTTTCAAAACTATAAATCCTACAAACACATGCTAAGAACCGTGGGATTATGATAAAGGTGTCAGAAACAATGTGACTACTACAAATCCCGAGATTCAGCAAGCCAAAACATTTTTACATTCTTTTTTTTACTGTCCCCATGTTGGGGAATAAGATATTTGAATGTCTAGATTTGAAATAAAATATGTCACAAATTACCTGATATTTTACTTAATGGTGTCGCTTTGAACGTGCAAATTTCCATAGGAAATCCGCCATTTTAAAAGCGAAGGGCTTGTGCAATGTGCCACATGCCTTCCTTTTTAGTCTTACAGGAATGACATACATATGATGGAGAAAGCTGAAGTGTCTACATATCCATTGATGTAAATATATCCCCTGTGTGATTCCCAGTTCTTCCACTAGAGAGCAGTAGGAGATCATATGATGTCTCTTGGCCACTTGAAACCAGTTGCTTCTGGTTTGGGTAGTGATTCACTGTGCAAAAATGGCTGAACATATTTTCAAGCCTGACATCTTTAAATATATATATATATATTCACCTTTATTTAACCAGGTAGGCTAGTTGAGAACAAGTTCTTAAAATGACCCTAGCAACCAGGGCTTTCAAGTTACGGATTTGTTTTTATAACACACAGACAGGTGAGGAAACTTCAAACCTCTTTTCCCATTCACTTTACCTATTGTAAACAAAATACTCTTTGTCAACCACTAACCCTAACAGTTAAATTACCCCTGCACCTGAACAGCAACTAGAACCCCTTCTGTTTCCAGTATCATACTAGACTAACACAATGGATTTACGAATCACAGATTGCCCCTTTAAAAAGAAACAAATCATTGACTATTGGATCTCCAATACCTCTCCTCTTTGCTTCTGTCTGTTCTTGGCCCTGTATGGGTTATTCCAGTTTGTTTATTGACATGATAAGTATGTTATTATTGGGTTAATGGATCTTTTATTACGCTCTCTTATAGTAAGAACAGTCTGGTCTAAGACTCATTCAGCCTGAGTGTTGGTTCTTATCTGCTGGGTTGCAGGAGCTGCTGTGTGGTTCCTGTTATTGGGATCCCATGTCGCCCAGGCAGATAGGCGCTAGGTCCCAAATTGCACCCTATTCTCTATATAGTGCACTACAGGAACCATAGGGCTGATCAAAAGTAGCACATTAGAAAGGGAATTGGGTGCCATTTGGGACACATTCAGACATGTGCCCTCTTTGGCTGCCACTGAACCCCAGCCCCGTTCACTGCCCAACCATCTAGACTGCTTATGGAGGCAATGGCATAAAATAAGGATTGTTTGTTATTACAATGCCAATCCACGGTGGCCTGAGCATGCGTTGTTTTGACTTCGAGAACAATGAACCTTTGCAAGAAAAGACCCCCCCTCACAGAAGCATTCTCCAACCCTCCTTCCCCATGTCTATTTAAGCAATCCTTCCTGAAACGTTAGAAAGCTTGATACTCATTCAATGTTTTTTACCGGAAGAGAGCAACACGGTCACATTGTAAGGAATCACAGAAAGTGTGTGTGTGTGCTCGTGCGTCCGTCCGTGCGTGCGTGTCAACCTGCAGCTAAATAGTGATCATGTCTCTATTAGCGAAACTAGTAACCTAAAAATGCATCATAGAGAAATCATGCATTTTGTTGTTATTGTCCCTCTTGACAGAGACAAACAATTCCTTATAAGTGACCACTAAATCAACAAGGAATTATGGAAACCAGTGGATATTCTGGATATTAGTCTAGAGTAGTAAACTGTGCAACATGTTAATGGAACAGGTACCAATAGAATAATCAGTCACAGCCAGCCAAGATAAAGGAACAAAGCTGGTTAATTAGATCCAAGTCAATAGAACAGGCCTAAAATGGAAAATGACTCACTGATGGGGAATTTAAAAGGGCCCGTTCCAAATGGTACCCTATTCCAGAGCCTAGCACTGGTCAAAAGTAGTGCACCAAATAGGAAATAGGGCACTATATAGGGAATAGAGTGCCATTTGGGATACATCCTAAAAGCTTTTCAGGTTTCCTCCCCAAATGTTCCACCCTTTTGAATATGAGAGTGTTGTTGAAGGTGGGGGGTGGAGGAGGGGTTGGCTTTTTTTGTGTGGGGGGGGGGGGTCATTTTATAAAGGCCAAAGAACAAAACAGGAAATCATCCCCTTGTTTTGGCTCGTGGAGCTACAAGTGTTTGGAATTTTGAAAAGGTGAATTCACATGATATTTTCATGTCTGCATTCAGGTCACAGTATGCACACACAATTGCGCACAAGCATGCACACAGACACAGACACTCACACACACACACACACACACACACACACACACACACACACACACACACACACACACACACACACACACACACACACACACACACACACACACACACACACACACACACACACACACACACACACAGGGAGAGAGAGAGAGAGAGAGAGACAAACAAATTGTGATGCACTGGCATTCCTCAATAAGCAGAGACACGAAGAACGTGAACCACCTCTGTGATGGATGTTGTGAACAGAGAAAGCTCAATAGACTAAATTTGAGACCTGATCTGCTCAGAGGTTCTGGTGACCTTGGATCAATTTTTATTCCTATTCTAAAGAGGGTCAATCCATTTTAGCCATGTTGATTCCTATGCTACATTTCATTTAGGCTAGTATTTTCAAACTGTATCATCATGGATACTTGATGATACTGTAGGCTATTTTATAATGTGCTGTAAACGTTATACAAGGATGCAGTTCATCATCATCCGTTCATGCAGTTCATCACCTTTGTTTTGATGATTATCTAACATCTTTGGTGTTTCTAGTTGTTTTTTGGAAGGACAGATTACGGGGAGCATTCTTGAGATGGGGAAACGCGTTATCAGTAGAAACAGACTGTTGGATAGGATGGATATATATACATGTGGGGACTGGTCGTGTTCTTGTTTGGAAAGTGATTGTGAAGTGCATTCACATAGGCTCTTGTTGATTTTTTTCTGTGCCCATCTCTTGGAGATTGTGTGTGTTTATTTAGGGCTGAAGCATTAAAGATAGCTCGCTAGAAATGTAAAGGTCATTTCCTATTGAGCCGACATCTGCAGTGATTACCATGAATGCAGTCTCCACTGACGCGGGAACATTGCCTTTAAATTTCAATCACACTGTGATGATGAATTTCTGCGGTAAGGATAACAATGAATTCGGCAGAAATTCCACCGCAATTTATTTTCAACAAGGGCACTTGAGGAGAAATGTCCAGGGGATTGTTGTAATGGCTCTCGTTGGTGGTAGGAAGAGTGGACCAAAGCGCAGCGTGGAAAGTGTTCATGATTCCTTTATTTCAAAAGCACTCAAAAAAAAAAAAAAAAAAGTAAAAGTAAAAAATTTAAGCCCACAGTTCTGTCAGGCAGAAACACTAAACAGAAAACAAGATCCCACAAAACCCAAAAGGAAAATGACAACTTATATATGATCCCCAGTCAGAGACAAGAATAGACAGCTGCCTCTGATTGGGAACCACAAACGGCCAAAAACAAAGAAATAGAAAACATAGACTTTCTCACCCGAGTCACACCCTTACCTAACCAAACACAGAGAATAATGAGGATCCCCAAGGTCAGGGCGTGACAATTGTGGGAAGGTGGAGAACCCTGCTTGCGAGCGGCAGAAAAAGTTGAGCTCTGCTCTACTTCATGCAAATTTTAAGCGGAGCAAAGAATTGTCAAGAAGAGGTGCCACCTCTGGTCAAAACCTACTGTTAGCTGTATTGGAGCTGACAGTCTAGCCTGGTGGTAAATCATGGACACTTTACTAAATGTTTGAAAAGTGATTGTGGAGTACATTCGGACGGTTGTTTTTATATATATATATATATATATATTTATTTATTTATTTTAAATCTAATTTCAGTCATCAGCCCATATCTTGGAAATCCCTGTTGTGTGTTTTGCTCACGCCATTAATCATGGACTCCTTAGTAGGCCTATACAGTACAGTCTACAGTCTATACTCTGGAATCCTTAACATACACTACAAACAAATACAAATGGCAACCTATTCACGATTTAGTGCACTACTTTTGACCAGGGTTCTACAGGGCTCTAGTCAAAAGTAGTACACTATGTACTGAATAGGGTGCATTTGAGATTCACAGTGTCTACAGGGTTTTCATTCCTCTCTTGACATTGTCCATAATGAAAAATGAGATGGCCAGTAGGATTTTAGAGCATTTTAATGTTTCCTGTCATTGTCTACAGGAACTATTTCTTGAAACTACTGTAGCACTTTCAAGGACATGTCAAGGGAAGAAAAGGGATGCGTCCCAAATAACACCCTATTCCTTACATAGTGCAGTACTTTTGACCAGGGCCCATAGGGCTCTGGTCGAAAGTAGTGCACATAGGTCTCTGGCCAAAAGTAGTACACTATGTAGGGAATAAGGTGGCATTTGGGATGCACGCCAGTTTGATCTGTAATTGATCAGTAATTGTTTCATTTTTAGCCCCAGTTATCATTCAACTCCTCTATTTTCTCCTTCCTGTGATTTGAACTTTTTGATAAATGCGTTTTTAATCCAGCTACTTGGCATGGTCTGATTGTCTTAATAAATTCTTAGGAATTGGACAAATCTTCAGAATGTATTATATAGCTACAGACAAGAGTTGCATTATGTTGCAATTACAATGTAAAAAACAATGCATAGCCTCAGAGCAAATTTAGAGACTTGTGCCACTCTAAAAAAGACATGTAAAAACAAGAAACTGAAAGAGGTAAAAAACAAGACAATGGAAAATGGAGCTGTCGCTTGATACACTGATTGGTGTCTGTTTGTTTATATATGGGTGTTGTCACTCTGGTTCAATAGCACTGACCCTTGACCCCTGACAAGTACTTCCAGGTGAAGGTTCTCCTGTCTCACCCTCCGTCCTCCATCTCTCCCACCCACCCTACTCTCTCTGCAGACAGACCTCACACTACGTCTGCATTGGGACGCACTATGGATATGATATCCCGTAAATCAAAGACTGATGAAGTTGTAAGTACAGTTGAAGTCGGAAGTTTACATACACTTAGGTTGGAGTCATTCAAATGTGTTTTTCAACCATTCCACAAATTTCTTCTTAACAAACTATCATTTTGGCAAGTCGGTTAGGACATCTACTTTGTGCATGACACAAGTCATTTTTCCAACAATCGTTTACAGACAGATTTTTTCACTTATAATTCACTGTATCACAATTCCAGTGGGTCAGAGGTTAACATACAATAAGTTTACTGTGCCTTTAAACAGCTTGGAAAATTCCAGAAAATTATGTCATGGCTTTAGAAGCTTGTGATAGGCTAATTGACATCATTTGAATTTATTTTGGTTAGACAACGGTGTAACCAGAGGGAGCATTCTATGTTCATTTTCTATGTTTTGTATTTCTTTGTTGTTTGGCCAGGTGTGGTTCCATACTCAGGTAGCCTTTTCCCACTGGGTTTTTGTGGGTAGTTGCTTTCTGTTTTTGTGTCTGCACCAGACAGAACTGTTTTGGTTGTTCTCTTTGTTGATTTGCTATTCAGTGTTCAGTTCAACTAATAAAGGGATGAACACGCTGCACCTTGGTCCTCACCTTCTTCCACCAACAGCCGTTACAGTCAATTGGAGGTGTACCTGTGGATGTATTCCAAGGCCTACCTTCAATCTCAGTGCCTCTTTGCTTGACATCATGGGAAAATCAAAAGAATTCAGCCAAGACCTCAGAAAAAAATGGTAGACCTCCACAAGTCTGGTTCATCATTGGGAGTAATTTCCAAACTCCTGAAGGTACCACATTCATCTGTACAAACAATAACACGGAAGTACAAACACCATGGGACCACGCAGCCGTCATACCGCTCAGGAAGGAGACACGTCTCCTAGAGATGAATGTACTTTGGTGCGAAAAGTGCAAATCAATCCCAGGACAACCGCAAAGGATCTTGTAAAGATGCTGGAAGAAACAGCTACAAAAGTATCTATATCCACAGTAAAACAAGTCCTATATCAACATAACCTGAAAGGCCTCTCAGCAAGGAAGAAGCCACTGCTCCAAAACTGCCATAAAAACCCAGACTACGGTTTGCAACTGCACATGGGAACAAATATCAAACTTTTTGAGAAAGGTCCTCTGGTCTGATGAAATAAAAATATAACTTTTTGGCCATGATGACCATCGTTATGTTTGGAGGGAAAAGGAGGAGGCTTGCAAGCCAAAGAACACCATCCCACCCGTGGAGCATGGGGGTGGCAGCATCATGTTGTGGGGGTGCTTTGCTGCCGGAGGGACTGGTGCACTTCACAAAATAAATGGCAACATGAGGTAGGAAAATTATGTGGATATATTGAAGCAACATCTCAAGACATCAGTGATGAAATTGAAGCTTGGTCTTGGGTCTTCCAAATGGACAATTTTCCCAAGCATACTTCCAAAGCTGTGGCAAAATGGCTTAAGGACAACAAAGTCAAGGTATTGGAGTAGCCATCACAAAGCCCCGACCTCAATCCCATAGAAAATTTGTGGGCAGAACTGAAAAACTGTGTGTGAGCAAGGAGGCCTACAAACCTGACTCAGTTGCACCAGCTCTGTCAGGAGGAATGGGCCAAAATTCACTCAACCCAACTTGTTGTGGGGAGCTTGTGGAAGGCTACCCGAAAAGTTTGACCCAAGTTAAACAATTTAACGGCAATGCTACCAAATATTAACTGAGTGCATGTAAACTTCTGACCCACTGGGAATGTGATGAAAGAAATAAAGGCTGAAATAAATCAATTTCTATGCTATTAATCTGACATTTCACATTCTTAAAATGAAGTGGTGATCCTACCTGACCTAAGGCAGGGAATTTTTACAGAGAGGATTAAATGTCAGGAATTGTGAAAAACTGAGTTTAAATGTATTTGTCTAAGGTGTATGTAAACTTCCGACTTCAACTGTATATGCATGTTTTAAACAAAGAAAGAGATAAAGAGAGAGTAAGATAGAGAGAGAGAAAAATAAGATCATGTACAAAACAATTTTAAGAAACCTTTTGACATTGTTCCTAGAAGCACAGGAATGTCCATGTCACTTGATCTCAGAGACTGCAGTTACATTGAAATTACTTCTGATTGTGACACATTAAACCTTTGTGCTCACGGAAATGGTATATTTATGTATTCATTTACTGTTAACATCGTCAAGATAATATCAAGGCTAATTAAAAATGACTTTGCCCAAATAAAACATTTGGTTTTGATTTCAAGAAAAATGTAATTGTGTTTCATGGTGTGAAAACTGATCAGAGGCTAAGAAGAAGCTGTCATTTGAACGTTTAAAATCGTCACTTTCCATCATAAACTGCACTACCACTGCTTACAGCCAGTTCACCTACAGTGGCAAGAAAAAGTATGTGAACCCTTTGTAAATACCTGGATTTCTGCATAAATTGGTCATAAAATGTGATTTGATCTTCATCTTGGTCACATCAATAGACAAATAAAGTCTGCTTAAACTAATAACACACAAACAATTATACTTTTTCATGTCTTTATTGAACACACCGTGTAAACATTCACAGTGCAGGGTGGAAAAAGTTTGTGAGCCTTGGATTTAATATCTGGTTGACCCTCCTTTGGCAACAATAACCTCAACCAAACATTTTCTGTAGTTGCAGATCAGACCTGCACAGCGGTCAGGAGGAATTCCTCTTCACAAAACTGTTTCGGTTAAGCAATATTCTTGGGATATCTGGTGTGAACTGCTCTTTTGAGGTCATGCCACATCATCTCAATCGGGTTGAGGTCAGGACTCTGAGTGTGCCACTCCAGAAGACATATATTCTTCTGTTGAAGCCATTCTGTTGTTGATTTACTTCTGTGTTTTTGGTCATTGTCCTGTTCCATTACCCAACTTCTGTTGAGCTTCAATTGTTGGACAGATAGCCTAACATTCTCCAGCAAAGTGTCTTGATAATCCTGGGAATTCATTTTGCCGTCGATGATAGCAAGCTGTCCAGGCCCTGAGGCAGCAAAGCAGCCCCAAACCATGATGCTCCCTCCACCATACTTTACAGTTGGGATGAAGTTTTGATGTTGGTGTGCTGTGCCATTATTTTCTCCACACATAGTGTTGTGTATTCCTTCCAAACAATTCAACTGTAGTTTCATCTGTCCACAGAATATTTTGCCAGTAGCGTTATGGAACATCCAGGTGCACTTTTGAAAACTTCAGATGTGCAGCAATGGGTTTTTTGGACAGAAGTGGCTTCTTCTGTGGTGTCTTCCCATAAACACCATTCTTGTTTAGTGTTTTCCATGTCAACAGAGATGTTAGCATGTTCCAGACATTTATGTAAGTATTTAGCTGACACTCTAGGACTCTTCTTAACCTCATTGAGCATTCTGCGCTGTGCTCTTGCAGTCATCTTTGCAGGACAGCCACACCTAGGGAGAGTAGCAACAGTGCTGACCTTTCTCCATTTATAGACAATTTGTCTTATTGTGGACTGAAGAACATCATGGCTTTTAGAGATACTTTTGTAACCCTTTCCAGCTTTATACAAGACAACCATTCTTAATCTTAGTTCTACTGCGATTTATTTTGTTCGAGGCATGGTTCACATCAAAAATGCTTCTTGTGAATAGCAAACTCAAATGTTATGAGTGTTTTTTATAGGTCAAGGCAGCTCTAATCAACATCTCTAATCTCGTCTCATTGATTGGACTCCAGGTTAGCTGACTCCTGACTCTGATTAGCTTTTGGAGAAGCCATTAGCCTCGGGGTTCGCATACTACACTGCTCAAAAAAATAAAGGGAACACTTAACCTCTTCAATATAGGGGGCGCTCTTTTAATATTTGGATAGAAAAATGTTCCCATTTTAAACAAGATATTTTGTCACGAAAAGATGCTCGACTATGCATATAATTGACAGCTTTGGAAAGAAAACACTCTGACGTTTCCAAAACTGCAAAGATATTGTCTGTGAGTGCCCCAGAACTAATGCTACAGGCGAAACCAAGATGAAATTTCATACAGGAAATGCCCCAGGTTTTGAATGTGCAGTGTTCCAATGTCTCCTTATATGGCTGTGATTACTCAAGGAATGAGCCTACACTTTCTGTCATTTCCCCAAGGTATCTGCAGCATTGTGACGTATTTGTAGGCATATCATTGGAAGATTGACCATAAGAGACTACATTTACCAGGTGTCCGCCTGGTGTCCTCCGTCGAAATTATTGCGTAATCTCCAGCTGCATGCACGTTTCCATTTGGTTCAGAAAAGGAAGGCAACTGCCACGAATGATTTATCATTGAAAAGATATGTGAAAAACACCTTGAGGATTGATTCTAAACAACGTTTGCCATGTTTCTGTCGATATTATGGAGCTAATTTGGAAAAAAGTATGGCGTTGTAATGACTGAATTTTCTTTTTTTTTCATAGCCAAACGTGATGAACAAAACGGAGCGATTTCTCCTGCACAAATAATCTTTTTGGAAAAACTGAACATTTGCTATCTAACTGAGAGTCTCCTCATTGAAAACATCTGAAGTTCTTCAAAGGTAAATTATTTTATTTGAATGCTTTTCTTGTTTTTGTGAAAATGTTGCCTGATGAATGCTAGGCTTAATGCTATGCTAGGTATCAATACTCTTACACAAATGCTTGTGTAGCTATGGTTGAAAGCATATTTTGAAAATCTGAGATGACAGTGTTGTTAACAAAAGGCTAAGCATGTGAGCCAATATATTTATTTCATTTCATTTGAGATTTTCAAAAATAGTTAACGTTGCGTTATGCTAATGAGCTTGAGGCTATGATTACGCTCCCGGATACGGGATTGCTCGACGCTAGAGGTTAAACAACACAATGTAACTCCAAGTCAATCACACTTCTGTGAAATCAAACTGTCCACTTAGGAAGCAACATTGATTGACAATAAATTTCACATGCTGTTGTGCAAATGGAATAGACAACAGGTGGAAATTATAGGCAATTAGCAAGACACCCCCAATAAAGGAGTGGTTCTGCAGGTGGGGACCACAGACCACTTCTCAGTTCCTATGCTTCCTAGCTGATGTTTTGGTCACTTTTGAATGCTGGCGGTGCTTTCACTCTAGTGGTAGCATGAGACGGAGTCTACAACCCACACAAGTGGCTCAGGTATTGCAGCTCATCCAGGATGGCACATCAATGCGAGCTGTGGCAAGAAGGTTTGCTGTGTGTGTCAGCGTAATGTCCAGAGCATGGAGGCGCTACCAGGAGACAGGCCAGTACATCAGGAGACGTGGAGGAGGCCGTAGGAGGGTAACAACCCAGCAGCAGGACCGCTACCTCCGCCTTTGTGCAAGGAGGAGCACTGCCAGAGACCTGCAAAATTACCTCCAGCAGGCCACAAATGTGCATGTGTCTGCTTAAACGGTCAGAAACAGACTCCATGAGGGTGGTATGAGGGCCCGACGTACACAGTTGGGGGTTGTGCTTACAGCCCAACACCGTGCAGGACGTTTGGCATTTGCCAGAGAACACCAAGTTTGGCAAATTCGCCACTGGCGCCTCTTCACAGATGAAAGCAGGTTCACACTGAGCACGTGACAGATGTGACAGAGTCTGGAGACGCCTTGGAGAACGTTCTGCTGCCTGCAACATCCTCCAGCATGACTGGTTTGGTGGTGGGTCAGTCATGGTGTGGGGTGGGGTGGCATGTCTTTGGGGGGTCGCACAGCCCTCCATGTGCTCGCCAGAGGTAGCCTGACTGCCATTAGTTACCGAGATGAGATCCTCAGACCCCTTGTGAGACCATATGCTGGTGCGGTTGGCCCTGGGTTCCTCCTAATGCAAGACAATGCTAGACCTCATGTGGCTGGAGTGTGTCAGCAGTTCCTGCAAGAGGAAGGCATTGATGCTATGGACTGGCCCGCCGGTTCCCCAGACATGATTGAGTACAATTGAGCACATCTGGGACATCATGTCTCGCTCCATCCACCAACGCCACGTTGCACCACAGACTGTCCAGGAGTTGGCGGATGCTTTAGTCCAGGTCTGGGAGGAGATCCCTCAGGAGACCATCCGCCACCTCATCAGGAGCATGCCCAGGCATTGTAGGGAGGTCATACAGGCACGTGGAGGCCACACACACTACTGAGCCTCATTTTGACTTGTTTGAAGGACATTACATCAAAGTTGGATCAGCCTGTAGTGTGGTTTTCCACTTTAATTTTGAGTGTGACTCCAAATCCAGACCTCCATGGGTTGATAAATTTGATTTCCATTGATAATTTTTGTGTGATTTTGTTGTCAGCACATTCAACTATGTAAAGAAAAAAGTACTTAATAAGAATATTTCATTCATTCAGATCTAGGATGTGTTATTTTAGTGTTCCCTTTATTTTTTTGAGCAGTGTATTTCCAACCTACACTGTGAATGTTTAAATTCAATATAGACAAGAAAAATACAATAATTTCTGTGTTATTAGTTTAAGCACACTATGTTTGTCTATTGTTGTAACTTAGATGAAGATCAGATACAATTTGATGGTCAATGTATGCAGAAATCCAGGTAATTCCAAAGGGTTCACATACTTTTTCTTGCCACTGTACATCTGCTAACCTCAGTCGCTCACGGCTCCAAGCATCATAAACTTAACATCAGCTGTCACGCTGTCATTTTCCAAATCCTCCCCATGTGTCTGTGGAACGCCGGAGTATTGAGGAGCTCGACCATTACATTAGCATAGAGAGCTGGAAAACAAATAATCACTAATCTACTTCTGCACCTCTGGAATGTTTGTGCGTGAACTGTGGGGTCACTTTAGAGAGGAGAGAACAAGAATGAAAGAAATTCTCTGTACCAAAATCCTTAGGAAGCGCCCGCGAGGCGTGTTACATGCATACTGTACATTTCATCTCCCCAAGGGAGACCGTTGTGCCACTAATGTCATATAAGACCCTCCGGCTATTCTTAGCCATGTCAATCTCTGTCTTGGTCTCTCTTTGTCTTCTTTCTTTCTTGCTCTCTCTCTCTTTCTCTCTCGCTCTCTCTTGCTCTCTCTCTATCTGCTATTGTAGTCACTGCAATACGTTTTCCCTGTGCTGTTGTGTGTCAAACGTTGAGCTGGGGAGTTAAAAGAAGCAGAAGTGAGAACTTCCACTACATGTACTTCATACATTAAACATAGCACCACATTCCTCACGCCACACGTTCACCTTTAATCTGTGGATTCCTTCTATGTGGAAAACAATTTCTCTAACACCAGCCGCTTTGGAAAGATTGGTTTTATGTTTTAAAAGAGAAGAAGACCTTGTACTTCCATCTTCCAACAACCTCACTTCCTATCCTGTACTTATACACTCAGAAAATCACTGGGTATTTGTCTTATTGCCAGGGTCCAGGGCAGGCATTAGCAAGGGTTTTGTTATTCAATTTCTCCCCCTTTTAGTCAGAGCCGGCTTCAAACAGTTTCAAGTTTCAAAATGGCACCATACTCCATACGTAGTGCACTATATAAGGAACAGGGTGCCATTTGGGAAGAACACAAAGACTGCGGCTGAGTGATGTCAGTCATCTTCCCTCCCTCTGGACATCATTGGCAACTCTAGCTTCTTTCAGCACCGTTATTACCCCCTCCTTCCCTACACCCCTTCCACCCCTTCCCTCCCTCCCTCTCTCTCTCCCTCCCTCTCCTTCTCTCTCTACCTCTCTCTCCCTCCCTCTCTCTCCTTCTCTCTCTCCCTCGCTCTCTCCCTCTCTCTCTCTCCCTCCCTCCCTCCCTCCCTCCCTCCCTCCCTCCCTCCCTCCCTCCCTCCCTCCCTCCCTCCCTCCCTCCCTCCCTCCCTCCCTCCCTCCCTCCCTCCCTCCCTCCCTCCCTCTCTCTCTCTCTCTCTTTCTCTCTCTCTCCCTCCCTCTCTCTCCTTCTCTCTCCCTCCCTCTCTCTCCTTCTCTCTCTCTCCCCCTCCCTCCCTCTCCTTCCCTCCCTCCCTCCCTCCCTCCCTCGCTTTCTCCTATTTTACCCGTTGTTGTTCGACTCCTGTCTGAATTACAGTGGTAAAGGGTAAGAATGTGCCTGTCGGTGGTGGCCCATGGCGGGGTGGAGGGTAATAGAGCAGTTAAGTGTGTTTAAGACATTTGTTAGGCGTGTACCTGTCAGGCGGTGCTTTGCGCTGCAGGCAACATGGATTGGGAGAGTTGTGTTAGACAAGGGTATGTATGTACAGTGCCTTCAGAAAGTATTCACACCCCTTGACTTTTTTCACATTTTGTTGTGTTACAGCCTGAATTTTAAATGGATACAATTTAGATTTTGGGGACACTGGCCTACACACAATACCCCATAATGTCAAAGTGGAATTATGTTAAAATTCTAATAAAAATATTCAAATATTTAAAATATTCAACCCCTTTGTTATGACAAGCATAAATAAGTTCAGGAGTAAGCAATTCCTTAACAAGTCACATAATAAGTTTCATGGACTCTGTGTGCAATAATAGTGTTTAACATAGTTGTTTTATGACTACCTCATCTCTGTACCTCATACATAAAATGTATGTAAGGTCCCTCAGTTGAGCAGTGCATTTCGAACACAGGTTCAATCATGAAGACCAGAGAGGTTTTCCAATGCTTCGCAAAGAAGAGCACCTAATGGCAGATGGGTAAAAACAAATCACAAAAAACAGACATTAAATATCCCTTTGAGCAGGGGGAAGTTAATTACACTTTGGATAATGTATCAATACACCCAGTCACTGCAAAGATAAAGGTGTCCTTCCTAACTCAGTTGCCAGAGATGAAAGAAACTGCTCAGGGATTTTACCATGAGCCCAATGGTGACTTTATAACAGTTACAAAGTTTAACGGCCCTGATAGGAGAAAACTTAGGACAACATTGTAGTTCCTCCACAATACCAACCCAATTGACAGAGTGAAAAGAAGGAAGCCAGCTCAGAATAAAAATATTACAAAACATGCATCAAAGTAAAATAAAATGTTATTTGTCACACACACTGAATACAACAGATGTAGGTAGACATTTCTGTGAAATGCTTACTTACAAGCCCTTAACAAACAAGGTACTAAATTAATACTGCATAACATGTGGCAAAACAATGCACTTTTAGTCCTTTATACAAAGTGTTTTGGTTGGGGCAAATCCAATACAACACACTACTGAGAACCACTCTCCATATTTTCAAGCACAGTGAATAAATCATGTTATGGATATGCTTATAATCATTAAGGACTTGGGTGTTTTTTAGGATAAAAATTAAATCGATTGGAGCTAAGAACAGGCAAAATCTTAGAGGAAAACCTGGTTCAGTGTGCTTTCCACCAGACAATAGGATATTAATGAATCTTTCAGCAGGACAATAACCTCAAACACAAGGCCAAATTGTGACGCCTACTCCGGCACTCGACGCACTGGTCTACCAACCACCAGTCCTGGCAACCATCATTACGTACACCTGCTCCCAATCGTTACACACACTTGGACCTCATCATCACCTTGATTACTCTCCCTTTATTTAGCCCTAAGTAGCCTCAGTCATCAGGCAGTATTGGTTTTGTTCACGTTCAGTACGCTTCTCCTGTGTTGTTTATCTGCCTTCTGTTGTTATTATTAAACTCACCTTCTGCACCTGCTTCCTGACTTCAAGTATAATACGTTACACAAATCAACACTATAATTGCCTACCAAGAAGACAGTGAATGTTCCTGAGTGGCCAAGTTACAGTTTCAACTTAAATCTGCTTCAAAATATATGGCAAGACCTGAAAATGGTCTAGTGATGATGAACAACCAATTTGACAGCGCTTGAATAGTTTTGAAAAGAATAATGGGCAAATGTTGCACAATCCAGGTGAAAAAACCTCTTTGAGACTTACCCAGAAAAACTAACTGCTGTAACGAACGTGTATTGACTCAGGGGGTTGGAGGCTTATGTAATCAAGAAATATCGGTGTTAAATTATTATTTATTTTTTTACAAATGTAAAGATATTTTTTTAGCCCGTTTTTATGATATCTAATTGGTAGTTACAGTCTTGTATCATAGCTGCAACTCCCATACAGACTCGGGAGAGGCAAAGGTTGAGAGCCGTGTGTCCTCCGAAACACAACCCAACCAAGCCGCACTGCTTCTTGACACAATGCCCACATAACCTGGAAGCCAGCCGTGCCAATGTGTCAGAGGAAACACTGTGCACCTGGCAACTGTGTCAGTGTGAACTGCACCTGGCCTGCCACAGGAGTTGCTAGTGTGCGATGGGACAAGGACATTCCTGCCAGCCAAACCCTCCCCTTACCTGGACAACGCTGGGCCAATTGTGTGCTGCCCCCATGGATCTCCCGGTCGCGGCCGGCTGCAACAGAGCCTGGGCTCGAACCCAGAATCTTTAGTGGTACAGCCTTAGACCAAGTGCCTTAGACCACTACGCCACTTGGGAGGCCTAATTAAATCCATTTTAATCCCACTTTGTAACACAACAAAATGTGGGAAAAGTCAAGGGGTGTGAATACTTTCTGAAGGTACTGTATACATGAGTGCTTCTCGATATCAAGATGAAAATCGGATGACCTTGTTGTTGGAAAAACATCATCGCTGTCACGTATACTACCTCTCCGGTGCTCAAGGTTGTCAGGCTGCTCATTAATACAAACACCAGTCACCATCATTAAGTGCATCAGCGCCTCATCACACTCACCTGGACTCCATCACCTGCCTGATTACCTTCCCTATATTTGTCACTTCCTTTGGTACTTTCCCTAGGCGTGATTGTTTCTGTTCCGTTGTTCCATGTTTGTATGCTACTCGTGTTTCTTCTTTTGTTCCTTATCTTATTTATTATTAAAAGTCGCTCCCTGAACTTGCTTCCCGACTCCCAGCATACACGTTACAATCGCCCCTGGTACGTCATCGGATCGCTTGAGCTGTAGATTGTAAAGGTGGCCTTTGGAAATGTGATCAATTAACAATTAGTTTAAAGAGAATTGAATTCATGCTACTATATCTACCGTTTGTATCTCTAACTTTATTGCCTTTTAATCAGTCACAAAGGGCCATGACCTTTGTGACCTTTATGATCTTCACGCACAGTCTTTGATCGGTGGTGTCGTTGCTGTGGGTCTCCCAGGGTGCTCAGAGGAAGGAGGAATAAAAACACTCATTCCACAGACAAACAGACACACACACACACACACACACACACACACACACACACACACACACACATAGACAAGACGGCCCTTTGCCAAAATATTTCACGCTTAGCCAGGCTTCGCCAAAGCTCATTAACCACGTAACTCCAGGGAAGAGAGAGACGGTGACACCACTATCATAGTGAGATGAAGAAAGTGGATAAAGGTGTTTTCACGGACCTGCAGGCATCGACAAAAACAACAAATATCCAAATTGAGTAAACATGTGTAATGCTCTTTTCAGTGAGCGTCAATAGGACACGATTAGGATGTGTCGGACTATAGCTATGACCCTACTGTGAAAACAAACCCACATATCAAAAACATCATTTCAGTGTGGGTTGTTGAAATTAATATAGTGTGTGTGTGCAGAATTTTAGCATTAAAACATTGCCACCTGGTAGCTAAATAACAGAAGAGTCAACAGAGTGGTTGGCAACCACAAGATTCTTGTCGCAAATGGCACCATATTCCCTACATTGTGCACTACTTTTAATCAGAGCCTTATGAGCCCTGGTCAAAATAGTGCACTATATAGGGAATGGGGTGCCATTTGGGACGAATACAATAAGTGTTTCACTTTATTACACTAAGCTCGACATCAGCCTCCTGTTCAGGCAGTCAAATAATATGTGTCTAAATAAAGGAACACTTTGAGATGAATTAGACAGACTCATACGTACTGTGCTTGCTATCTATTGTTTCCATTATTTGCCATGGAATCCAAGGATAAACAGCTTTACGTTCTAAAAGGATTCTGTGTGGTCTTCTTGGGATGGAGTGGAATGGATATACAGGTGTAGCTAAACATGTGGAAAGTTAATGATGAATCTATCCAGGGCTGTGCCTGCAAGCAATGACATCCTATTCCCTTCATACTGTGCTACTTTTTGCCAAAAGTAGTGCACTACATAGGGAATAGGTTGCCATTTCAGACACAGACAAGGTCTGTGATCTGTGCTGTTCAAACATGATGATGAGAGACCTGCCCACCGCCCACCAGATTTCCACTACGCCTCCTTCTAGAGCCTCTGACCAAAAGTAGTGCACTACAAAGTGAATAGGGTGAAATGTCTGTTGTTTGTACTGTTTACATAGTATGAATCATGACCAAAGACAGACCTGTTTTGCCTACCTGATACGAATAGTAATACAATTGTAATATTTGAATAATTCTTGTTATTTTTTATTATTTTTGTGTTGCCTTTCTCAATTTAAATATGTACAGACCACCGTAATTGGTGCTTGTCTTCTGTCTATAAATAAGGTGTGGTACACTTTTGGTGAAATGACCTGACGAAGATCCTCGGAGGATAGAAACACTGTGTGTTTATTAATAAAGGTACATGGGGCAGCTGATGAGTGTGCGGGCTATATTTATTTTTTACATAGACAGACCTGGCCACCCCACTGGATCTCCACTGAACCTTAAGCTTCACCTCCATGGTGTCACTTAACACTGGGGCACCTTCACTGAATAGACCTCCGTTGTCCCATCTCTCGCTCTGCTCTCTTTGCATCTGTTGTCTGTGCCATTCTTCCCTCTTAAAGGTACACATTTCTGGTTCAGTGCCTACCAGGGGAAAGGGTAGCCTATAACACAATAGGATGAGTCTAACTATTTTAGCGGCAGAGAGAGGGGAGTGTTCCTCTCTGGGTGGTTCAGTTTGTTGCTTTGGTGGCCTCAGTCCACTGATTAATTCCACTGACGAAAGCAAGAGACAAACCATTTCACGGCAATGTGTCTGTTAGGCAAAATGTGTAACTTCCCTGCCATCGCCAATGAAACCAGAAAATTATATTAATCAATTCATTGTGATTATTCTTTATGGAGTGGACTAAAATAGTGTTTCACAATGTCTTGCCATCCTAACGTCTTTAGTAATGTAATGTAATGTAATGTTGATTTGTTTTTGTTTTCTTTCTCATCGAGGTGAAGGGGTGTGAGTGAAACCTCTTACCTGTTTGCGTATAGCCCATTGTTTTACTTTTAAATTAATCATATATAATAATTGATTCTAGAAGAATATAATTTATAAATATCCTTTGAGCATTGTTCAACTACAGTACCCCTTCAGAAACCAACTTGTAAGCTTGTTTTACTCCAATATTGTTTGTAAATATATACAGTGGGGCAAAAAAAGTATTTAGTCAGCCACCAATTTTGCAAGTTCTCCCACTTAAAAAGATGAGAGAGGCCTGTAAATTTCATCATAGGTACACTTCAACTATGACAGACAAATTGAGAAAAAAATCCAGAAAATCACATTGTAGGATTATTAATGAATTTATTTGCAAATTATGGTGGAAAATAAGTATTTGGTCACCTACAAACAAGCAAGATTTCTGGCTCTCACAGACCTGTAACTTCTTCTTTAAGAGGCTCCTCTGTCCTCCGCTCGTTACCTGTATTAATGGCACCTGTTTGAACTTGTTATCAGTATAAAAGACACCTGTCCACAACCTCAAACAGTCACACTCCAAACTCCACTATGGCCAAGACCAAAGAGCTGTCAAAGGACACCAGAAACAAAATTGTAGACCTGCAACAGGCTGGGAAGACTGAATCTGCAATAAGTAAGCAGCTTGGTTTGAAGAAATCAACTGTGGGAGCAATTATTAGGAAATGGAAGACATACAAGACCACTGATAATCTCCCTCGATCTGGGGCTCCACGCAAGATCTCACCCCGTGGGGTCAAAATGATCACAAGAACGGTGAGCAAAAATCCCAGAACCACACGGGAGGACCTAGTGAATGACCTGCAGAGAGCTGGGACCAAAGTAACAAAGCCTACCATCAGTAACACACTACGCCGCCAGGGACTCAAATCCTGCAGTGCCAGACGTGTCCCCCTGCTTAAGCAAGTACATGTCCAGGCCCGTCTGAAGTTTGCTAGAGAGCATTTGGATGATCCAGAAGAAGATTGGGAGAATGTCATATGGTCAGAAACCAAAATATAACTTTTTGGTAAAAACTCAACTCGTCGTGTTTGGAGGACAAAGAATGATGAGTTGCATCCAAAGAACACCATACCTACAGTGAAGCATGGGGGTGGAAACATCATGCTTTGGGGCTGTTTTTCTGAAAAGGGACCAGGACGACTGATCCGTGTAAAGGAAAGAATGAATGGGGCCATGTATCGTGAGATTTTGAGTGAAAACCTCTTTCCATCAGCAAGGGCATTGAAGATGAAATGTGGCTGGGTCTTTCAGCATGACAATGATCCCAAACACACCGCCCGGGCAAGAAGGGGTGGCTTCGTAAGAAGCATTTCAAGGTCCTGGAGTGGCCTAGCCAGTCTCCAGATCTCAACCCCATAGAAAATCTTTGGAGGGAGTTGAACGTCCGTGTTGCCCAGCAACAGCCCCAAAACATCACTGCTCTAGAGGAGATCTGCATGGAAGAATGGGCCAAAATACCGTCAACAGTGTGTGAAGACCTTGTGAAGACTTACAGAAAATGTTTGACCTCTGTCATTGCCAACAAAGGGTATATAACAAAGTATTGAGATAAACTTTTGTATTGACCAAATTCTTATTTTCCACCATAATTTGCAAATTAATTAATTAAAAATCCTACAATGTGATGTTCTGGATTTTTTTCCCTAATTTTGTCTGTCATAGTTGAAGTGTACTACCTATGATGAGAATTACAGGCCTCTCTCATTTTTTTAAGTGGGAGAACTTGCACAATTGGTGGCTGACTAAATACTTGTTTGCCCCACTGTATATATATATTATTAAAAAAACTATATATTGCCTCAAAATATGGTTAGAACTATAATTTTAATCTCATGGATGGCCAGTGCTTGCATCCATAGCTCTGTCTATGAATTTGAGGGTGGTTACAGTTGTCCAGCCCTGTCCTTCAGCTGTTAATAAAAAGAGTGACGAGGTGTCTGCTTTGTTGTTGTTTGAACGGCAAATTGCCCCAATAACTCTCACATCATCTGCCATCTTTCATACTCCGCTGCTCCAGGAACAACACACATCACTCTGGTGAAGCCGTACTTCTGATCGTGTCGCCATTCCTTGAAATTTTGCTTTGAAAAATGCTTGTTTTGATTCTGCTGGAATTGCGCCTATGTACAAAGGGAAATTATCATTGTTTTAAACATAAAATGCCTGCTTAAGACTAACAAACCCTGCAAATATAAATCGTTCCATGGTTTATTTTTCTCTTGGTCGCAAGCTACTTTTTTATCATTCAGCAAAGTGTTTCAAGCAATGTGTTGGTGAAGATCGATAACAGATAATTAGTAGAGAGAGACAGATAAGTACTAGAGAGAGACAGATAATTAGAGAGAGAGACAGACAAGTAGTAGAGAGAGAGACAGATAAGTAGTAGAGAGTGAGAGAGAGAGAAAGAGAGAGAGTTTTCTATGAGCCTCCCTCATATCACAGATAATCACAATCTGTATCCTATCTATTGTGCTTTTTGTCAAGTGAGCACAAAAGGGATGTCTGCATTGCAGTGACCAACACGTCGATATCAAGTGTTTGAGTAAGGAGATACAGTGTTACGGAGGCTCTCCTCTGTTCTCATCCTCCTAGATCTATCCGCTGCCTTTGACACCCTGAACCATCAGATCCTATTCTCCACCCTCTCAGGGCAGGACGTCTCAGGCTTTACACACTTGTGTGCATCCAACATGGCAGGCCGCTCCTACCAGGCGATGTAGAGAGCATCTGTGTCTGCACCATGTACTCTTACTACTGGTGTCCCCCAGGGCTTAGTTCTAGGCCCTTTCCTCTTCTCTCTATACACGAGTCACTCGGCTCCATCATATCCTCACATGGTCTCTCCTATCATTGCTATGCGGGTGACACTCAATTTCTTTTCTCCTTCCCCCCTTCTGGCACCCAGGTGGCAACACGCATCTCTGCGTGCCTGGCAGATATCTCAGCTTGGATGTTGGCCCACCACTTCAAGCTCAACCTCAACAAGACGGAGCTGATCTTCCTCCCGGGGAAGGCCTGCCAGCTCCAGGACCTCTCCATCACAGTTGTTAACTCTACGGTGTCCCCCTCCTAGAGTGCAAAGAACCTTGCCATGATCCTGGACAACACCCTGTCGTTCTCTGCAAACATCAAAGCAGTTTTTACAGAGAACGCGTTCATGCGCTACAACAGCGTGAAAGGGGGCCACTTTGTGTTGAGACAATCATTCAGAGGGACGGCACAGATCTTTAATTTGTTGTACTTTTTCTTCCAATATTATCAATTATCAATTGAGAGCAAATTCAGAGCAATAGAGCACATGCAATTGATTTTAGGTACAGCACATTACAAATAAACATACACACATCAAATAGGCTACATCACATGTATAAGACCCATATTAAGGGTTACCTCAGTAGTTGGATGAGCAAAAATGTGACTGAATTCATTCTAAATGTATAGTCTGTTTTTGCTATCCTTGTGAGGTAATCCAAGTGTGCATTGGTCAGTCTGTTTCTGTTTTTGTTTCACGATGTTTATTGTTGAGTTTCTTCTCCTTCCCTCGTATGTTTAGGGCATCGTCAGTGCACACAGATGCCAGATTTGACCAGTCAATTTGATTATCATCAGCAAAAAATGTAACAAGGGCTTTCAGAATATCCCCTCCCCGTGTTTGTCCCCGAAGGGGCAGTAAACATAAAAGTTCCTCTCTGAATGATTTGTTTTGAGGAAAGCGGACCCAAACACATAATTGGGCAATGTCACTAACATCAGTGCTTTCGTCAAGCGCAATACTTAAATACAGCACGGATATGTCAGTAGTCAGTTGCTTACCGATGTCCTCGCCGATGTCTTCTATGGGTCTTGTAATGGTCGAGTCTGAGAGTTGTAGTCCCTTAATTTGCTTTAAAATAGCTTCCTTATTTGTGAAATCAGCATACAATATTTCAGCTGAGGCCAAAAAATATTCTTTGACAATATCCGCGTCTGTGAAGGCCTTTGTGTTTCTTACGAGTATCCAAGCAATCTCATATGTTGCCTCTGTCATTTTCTCTCCATCATTTGTTGTTGTTCTTTGAGCTGTCCTTTGAGTTGCACTATTTTGTTGTTTCTGAGATTGCTTTGTGGCGGATATGTTTTGTCTAAGTGGGCAAGTTGTGACTGGAATGTTGCTCTAAATTTGCTTGTTTAAGCGATTGACTGCCTTCTGGCAAATAAGACAAAGTGAGCTAGTCCCATTATGCAGTACAAATAAATACTTGTCTGTCTCGTTCTCTTGGGACTTTGTGTTCTTTTTGAATCGACCGTATCCTTCTCTTATCCAACGGCACTTCCCCTCGCACCCCCTCCTCACCCCCAAAAACTTTTTGTAAACTAACACTCACACCCCCTCCTTACTAGCACTGACTTTGCCGATATTGGTTATTGAGGAAAATGTACTTACTATGACTGAGATATTTGGTTGTCCTACCTAGCTATCTTAAGATGAATGCACTCTAAGTGGCTCTGGATAAGAGCGTCTGCTGCAGTGCATTCGGAAGTATTCATACCACTTGACTTTATCCAAATTTTGTTACAGCCTTGTTCAAAAATGTATTATAGGTACCTGCGGACACTCAATTAGCAGAAATTGGATCGTCTCACTGTGGTTTCCCGACACACGTAGGTTGGTGGATGACCCGGCCTGTAGAAATGGAGTGGGGTAGAGTAGGGATGCCCAGCTCGGATGCCAGAGTAGCGTCCATAAGACTCATATCGGCCCCCGAGTCGATGAGTATCTGGAGAGACTTGGACTGGTCGCCCCACCGTAGGGTGCATGGAGAGGGGGGCGAGTAGGGGGAGAAGATTATCAAAATTATCCTTAGGACCCAGCAGAGTACTCATTCCTACCAATGATCTAGGTCACTTGAAGGGACAGGTAGGCACCTAACAACCGGAAATACTCCAATACAGACAACTCTGGGTGTTAAATCTGCGTATGCATTCGGCTGGAGACAGCCTAGCCCTGCTGAGCTGCATCGGCTCTGGAAGAGGCAAATTGGCAATCTTCGAAGGCTCATGGAGGAACCCAAGCAATCTCAAATCCTCTCTGGGACTTCCGAGAGTTCATCAGATGTAAGGTGGGATCCTTGAGTGAGCGATTGGGACCACAATTAGATCTCTCCTCCCTCCTACATTCCCGTAGCCAGCCATCGATCCAGATGGTTAAAGAGATGAGTGAGTCTAGATCCTTTCGGTAGTTCCTGGGCTGGAAGCTTGTCCTTTACTTCCTCCAATAATCTGTTCAGGAACATGTCGAACAGCGCTTCCAGGTTCTAAGCACCCTCCACTGCTAGGTAAGGAAATCCACTGTATAGTCTTCCACACTGAGGGAGTCCTGCCGAAGCTGGACTAACTTCCGGGCAGCCTCTCTCCCGGATTTTGGAATCTCCATCGTAGCGCTCCGAGGGTAGTTAGCGGGGTTCCTGGGAAACCGGGGTGATGGCGCTGCTGCCAGCCGGGTTACTGAGGGGCTGGGAGGTTACCATCATGGTAGGCTGCCTGGTATGGAACCCATTGAACTGGAACCCATGGAACCGCGAAGCAACTCCTCGTGTCTACTAAAGACGGCTCCTTGGGAGGAGATGGTGTTGCGGAGCTAGTCCAAGTCTGCTGGGTCAGTCAGGGCCAGTTCATACGATCACGTTTTAGGTAAGACCCAAATGAAGACTGTGTTGAAGTATTACAGCAACGGGGCAGGCAAACGACAGGTCAAGGCAGGCAGGGGTCAATAATCCAGAGTAGTGGCAGAGGCACAGGACGGCAGGCAGGTAGGCTCAGGATCTCTCTTACTTTGCTCTGTTCATTTTGCCTCGATCTTGACTAGTCTCCCAGTCCCTGCCACTGAATAACATCCTCACAGCATGATGCTGCCACCACCATGCTTCACCGTAGGGATGGTGCCAGATTTCCTTCAGATGTGACGCTTGAAAATCATGCCAAAGAGTTACATTTTGGTTTCATCAGACCAAAGAATCTTGTTTTTCATGGTCTAAGAGTCTTTAGGAGCCTTTTGGCTAACTCCAAGTGGGCACTCATGTGACTTTTATTGAGGAGTGGCTTCCTTCTGGCCACTCTACCATAAAGTCCTGATTGGTGGAGTGCTGCAGAGATGGTTGTCCTTCTGGAAGGTTCTCCCATCTCCACAGAGGAACTCTAGAGCTCTGTCACAGTGGCCATCGGGTTCTTAGTCACCTTCCTGACCCAGGCACTTCTCCTCCGATTGCTCAGTTTGGCCGGGGTGCCAGCTCGAGGAAGAGTCTTGGTGGTTCAAAACTTCTTCCATTTAAGAATGATGGAGGCAACTGTGTTCTTGAGGACCTTCAATGTTGCAGAAATGTTTTGGTACCCAGTTCTGTGCCTCGACACAATCCTATCTCGAGGCTCTATGGACAATTCCTTCGACCTCAGGGCTTGGTTTTGCTCTGACATGCACTTTCAACTGTGGGACCTTATATAGACAGGTTTGTGAATTTCCAAACCATGTCTAATCAATTGAATTTACCACAGGTGTACTCCAATTAAGTTGTAGAAACATCTCAAGGATGATCAATGGAAACAGTGTGCACCTGAGCTCAATTTCGAGTCTCATAGCAAAGATTCTGAATATATACAGTATTTCTGTTTTCACTTTGTCATTATGGGGTATTGTGTATAGATTGCTTCATATTTATTTTTATTTAGTCCATTTTAGAACAAGGCTGTAACATAACAAAATATGGAAAATGTCAAGAGGTCTGAATACTTCCCGAATGCACTGATATATGTCCTTTAGCAGACGTATCTAAAGAAACGTACAGTTATGCATGGTTTTAAAAATGTATGTATGGATGGTCCCAGGAATCAAACCCACTATCTTGGCATTGCAAGCACCATGCTCTAACAACTGAGCTACAGGGCATGAATTTTTTGTAAAAAATGTATCAAATTCATACCATGAGCTTCCAAGCAAATTCACGTTGAAAATTACAAAAATGACATCTTCATAATGCATATTGTATCATTCTGGCTATGGAATGAGAAGAAAAAGTGTTGATATTGAAATGTATTTGTAAAGAGCTGGCACAGGCTGGCAGATTGATGTCTCGTAGTGCATTCATGTGGTCAGAGATTCGGATGTAGAATATCTCAAACAAATATGAGCTGATGTAAGAAAGGATGTTGTGTAGACATGGCCAACATACTCTCCACACATGCCTCTACATACACTGAGTATACAACACCTTCCTAATGTTGAGTTGCACCCCCTTTTGCCCTCGGAACAGCCTCAATTCATCGGGGAATGGACTCTACAATGTGTTGAAAGTGTTCCACAGGGATGCTGGTCCATTTTTACTCCAATTCTTCCCACGCTTGCGTCAAGTTGGCTGGATGTCCTTTGGGTGGTGAACCATTTGTTGATACACGGGAAACAGTTGAGTGTGAAAAATCCAGCAGCGTTGCAGTTCTTGACACTCAAACCATTCAAAGGCACTTAAATATTTTGTCTTGCCCATTCACCCTCTGAATGGCACACATACACAATCCATATCTCAAGGCTTATAAATCATTCTTTAACCTGTCTCCTCTCTTTCATCTACACTGATTGAAGTGGATTTAACAGGTGACATCAATAAGGGATCATAGCTATGTCATGAATAGAGTAGGTGTTCCTAATGTTTTGTGCACTCAGTGTATAAAATCCAGAATTTCATGTTTTGATGAACTCCAGTGAGAAATTACTAAATATTTGCAGCTTGAATCTGCACTAACAACCAATAGCACCTTTGACTCAAATATTGACAGTGAGAGATCACATTACATCACATACACATTGGCATCAGGGTTTGTATTCATGAAGAGTCTCAGATAAGAGTGCTGATCCAGGATCCGTTCCCCCCTTGCCCATTCATTGCAACCTAAAAGGCAAAACCACTCCTAGATCAGCAGCCCTACTCTGTGGCACTTTATCAATATGGCCACTGGTTTAAGTACAGTTAGGGGCTGATCATCAAGAGATAAATATTTAGACATCCTCTTAGCTCTTTTCTGAGGAGTGGTTTTATTGAACCCTTAGGAGGAGTTCCATTGAAAGGGCATTGGTTCAGATTCTAACCCATATTGACTTTGGTACTAATTGCAGGACCACTCAGGTCACCTCTTGGATCTTCGAAAGACCTGTCCAATCCACAGTAAGTACATGCATCTGTCAAAACCAGGAAATGTCATCCTCAGCTGGTAAAGTAAATGGTGGCTGTAGAAATGGCTGAAGAGGTCACTGGAAAACCTTGACCTGACCTCTACCTCTAGCTAAAAGTTCCTTGTCTACAGACAGATAGAGAATGCCCTTATAATAATATTTTATGAGACACTATAGAACTACAAAACCTACGTTTATCCAGTGTATACAGCAGAAGCAATTATCTAAGATCTCCTTATCACGTCTCAAACAAGACACTTGGCATACCACGTTACCACTGGTCATAAACAATAATTGTTAGAAAATAAAGAAAAATCCATTCTGATTCCAGTCGGGTTTATTGTGAGATAATCTCAGTTAACCCATAACTAAAATCTCCCATAATTTAATAAAATGCTCATTTACGTAGTCTTTCCACGAGAGATTAGTTTTGAGATCACCTTTGAAAATTAAAGTGAGAGTTTCTCTTATCCTGATTGAACCGTGTCCTAGCTTGCCACCCAAGTTTCTAAGCCTAAAATAGTGACACCCTATTTCCTATATAGTGCACTACATTTGACCAGAACCCTCGTGGCCATGGTCAAAAATAGTGCACTGTATAGCAAATAGGGTGTCATTTGGGACAGAACCATAGCCTCTGTATGACTGGGAAGAGATGACCTGCTGGGTATAAAAGGTGTGTGTGGGGTCAGGATGACATCCTGCCAGTACTGTGGAAAGACAATGGACATTATAACTGGAGAGGACCCAAAACCAGACTCTGCAAGAGGCCTATAACACATAGAAACAGGTAACTTCCTTATTCCTTTCAGCTCCTAGTAGAGCAGAGGGCCTCTACAGTGCATCTCCAGCAGACTCTGTTCTAGGCGAGGTACAGTAAAGACACATAGAAATTCTGAGGAGATGGGAGAGATTCAGCAACTTTACTTCTCTAGTAATTCACAGTAGTTCTGACTGTGTGTGTGGGAAAAGGTTAAGTCACAATCATTGACTACAATTAGACCAAGAGTATGTAGATATGTAGGTATTTCCTGTTTGCACTTTTATGGTTAAAGAGGGATTATTGAGTGATTCAGAGGAGGACTTGAGTGGTCAATTACTGAAACATTACATTTACATTTAAGTCATTTAGCAGACGCTCTTATCCAGAGCGACTTACAACATCACACAGTGGAGGAGAATAGGCCTATCTTTTGTCAAAGTGTTGGGTTGTGTCAGGGTTAAATAAAATTGCAAAAAATCACAGTTACCTGCAGATATGGTTAGAATAGCCAATAACTTAGTTTATTTGTCCAGGAATATTGAACTAATCTGATTCCTTGTAAATGGCTATAGCTAATTTTCAAATAGTGCGAGGTAGTAGGTAAAGGTATGATGTTGTCATGAGCAGCACTGCAGATATTGAGATGAGTGAGATGCAAGACTTCACTCTCACACAGTCACACATGCTATCTGCACATGTGCACGGGTTCGCTTCACGCTGTTATATAGTGGTAACCACAGGACCAAAGTGGGCATTTCCTCTCTCGCGTGAGCATGCTTTTCCCATGTGAGCTCAAGGTTTCTCCATAATATCTGGCATGCTCACCCGAGAGTGGGAACTGCTGGCTTTGGCCTACTTATTGCCCCCTCCGGCTTGCCCCACTGTTCCCGACAGAAAAATTAATAACTAGACCAGAGTGGCCCTGCCCCGATCCCCCAAAAAATGAGGGAGTGAGGTGTCTCGCTTTCTCTCCCGTCTGTGGTTTAGCCTTGCGCTTCAATGCTCATAGTTGTTGCGGAAATTGACCCACTATGCTGTTTACTTTCTGCATCTGTGTCATATCACTGAGTCTACCTTTATTAGCTATTCTTGTATAGCTACACCAGAGGAGGCTGGTAGGGGGAGGACGGCTCATAGTAATGAATTAATTCATTATCATTCGTTCCAGCCATTACGATGAGCCCATCCTCCCCATTTAAAGTGCCACCAGCCACCTCTGAGCGACACGTAATGCAACAGAACACAGTGACTGACTGACAGGAAGATGAGGACCAGAGACTGCACTATCATTAAATAAACCCTCTGCCTGTGCGCTTTGTCCAAGCACATAAACTGGAAGAAAAAACAAATAAGCAAAACATGCAAAATGTTGGTACTAATCTACTTCTATGGATTCATTTAACATCTTATTTGTACATTTTCTAAATAATTCAAGATTCTTCATGTATAAATATTAATTGTTGCGAATTCCATTTTTTGGGATGCAATCTAAAATGTTGTGGTGTAGGCCTACACATAGGTGCATTACTGATGTCATAGTTATAGTATATTTCTGGGAAACCATTAATAGGGTAATGTAGCCCTTATCTGATCTGTTTTACTTACTTATTCTTCTTCATACCTATGTGGAATATAAGGCTGCCACATGTTGTTTGGGATGGGAGAAGTGGTAGGTTTTCACGCCAGTAGGGTTTAAAATTATGATACTGGCTGCTCACTAACATTCTGACCAGACTGCACACACGCGTGCGTCTGCATGCGCCATCGCGCCCATGTTGATTTTGTCCCCCCCACACCAGATGCCATCAGGTCACACAGGTTTAAATATCAAAACAAACTCTGAACCAATTATTTTATTTTGGGGCCAGGTCGAAAAGCATGAAACATTGATGGCAATTAAGCTAGCTACCTTGCTGTTGCTAGCTATTTTGTCCTGGGATATAAACATTGGATTGTTATTTTACCTGAAATGCACAAGATCCTCTACTCTGACAATCAATCCACGGATAAAACGTTAAATCGAATTTGTTTCTCGTCATCTCTCCTCCTTCCTTCAGGCTTTTTTCTTCTTCTTTGGACTTTATATGGCGGTTGGCAACCAACTTTACAGCATTACTATAACCGACTGGAGTGTGGACCTCAGTTCATCTTTCAATCACCCACGTGGGTATATGTTCCTAAAAACCAGTGAGGAGATTTGAGAGGTTGGACTTTCAGTGATATGAACATCACAAATAGAACCAAGTTCTATTTTAGCACCCAGCTACGCACACGCTCGCTGGCGTGCACAAGCATTGTACGTGCAATGATTGAACAACATGTATGTGTACATTTATTTTGCAACGAGACGCGAGCAGTGTGTTCAGCATTTAAGGCGCTGGAGAATAACAAATACTACTTATTTTGTTTATTTACATGTTTCATAAAAACCCAAACATTAGGGTCAGCGTGTCTCAAGTCAATTCCATGCTATGCTAACATATTAAGGACTTGATGATTAATTGACAAATGTGCTAGCTCTGGAACAGATCAAAAACATGGAATGGCTGGGGGTCCCCGAGGAGAGGTTTGAGAACCCCTGGGTTAGGTTACTGGGTCTGGCCTTCCTATATCAAGGACTCTAGTGACATTGTAAATGGAGTAAATTTGGTGAAATATGAAGGCTGGGCCATACGGACACAAAACAAGGGGGAGAAGGATAAAAATGACCCCATCGGCCACCGTCCCTACCTTCTGTCTCCCTCTGAGCCCTGAGGAATGCGTCCCAAGTGGCAACCTATTCCCTGTATAGTGCACTACATTTGACCAGGACCCCCTGTGAAGTGCACTATATAAGCAATAAGGTGTCATTTTGGATACAGCCAAGGACCCCCCCCCCCCAGGAGGAAGGTCAGAATTTCATGAATGGCATCCTAAGTAGCCCCCCTTATAAAAGGCTTGTTCAGGGCCCCTGAATGGAGCAGGTAGGTACATGGCCTGGACTTGAAAGCAGCAGTGAGAGGGGTGAGGGAGAGAGACCTTTGTGTGTATGTGCTTTGGAGGCATTCTTCCTTTCTATCAGTCAGACCCCCGGAACAAAGAAAACAGGTGGCCATACTGTCGTTTTCCGCTTAATTTCACAGCCAAACACTAACAGGCTGGTGGAGAGAGGGAAGGAAAGCCTCCAGGTCCTTCTCTCTCTCTGCTGTTTGCTTTGCCATCCTTAGTATACATTGCTATGCAGGTGCCGATTAAGCTCTCTCTCCCTCTCTCTCTCTCTCTCTCTCTCTCTCTCCTCTCTCTCTCTCTCTCTCTCTCTTTCTCTCTCTCTATATATATATAAAGTATATATATACACACCCTGGTGATCTATGATCTTTATCTCCAAACCTTCAAAGTGTTAGAAAGGCTCAAATGAAGTAATATGCCCTCACTGATGTACTCACCTATACATTCAGACATACACATAGAGATTCTGTATAATGCAACACCACAAATGAACTTAATTTGCAAGTCCTTTAAGGTTAATGGTGTACCTGTTAGTTGTTTGGGTTAGTTGTGTGACTGAGACAGAGAGACTTATTCATAATTTGACCGATATGCTGTTGACAAAGTGCGCTCTTAATTTTAGGACTTTAATTCAATGTACAACTACATAGTGCAAGTGCAGACAATATTGTTTTGGTTCTGCAGCCAGATAGCTTCCCTGAAGCCAGTGTGGGGAGATTCAAACGTACCTGTTACAATACATGCAGACACAGTGGGATTCTCTTAATAGACTTGTACTGTACATGGAGGAATTACAGTTATGTGTTGCATAAAATGTTTTTTTTTTGCCTTATTACCGTATTAAGCACACCATTGACGAAAAATGTACAAATAAATGAAATGACACAAGGATTTGAAACTGCAGGTATTCATGTTAGAGGAGAGCGAAATAGTGAATCCCAGAAGAACCAAATGAAACATGTCGTCAGTTTTTGTTTTGTGTGTGTCTGTGAGCGTGGTATGCAGTGTCAAGTGGGGGAACGGGGGCCTTACGGTGAGACTGGCAGCTAGGTTTGAAAAAGCTGCACCGCCCTGAAAAAAAACACAGCCAGGAATGTGTAACCTCTCATTTGGAAAATACCATTACTTGTTCTCAGGTATCACCCAGAGAGAGAGAGCGAGGGGAATAAAGTGTGTGTGTGTGTGTGTGTGTGTGTGTGTGTGTGTGTGTGTGTGTGTGTGTGTGTGTGTGTGTGTGTGTGTGTGTGTGTGTGTGTGTGTGTGTGTGTGTGTGTGTGTGTGTGAGAGAGAGGGAGACACTGTACCAAAGCCACCCCAGCAAAGCTAATGAGTAGACACTATGTCCTCTAATGTCATCATAATAGTTTCCTAATATGAAACCGTGCCTACCAGGTGTGGAGAAATACACAGTTTTTCTTTACCACGTTTGAAGTGTAGTTTCCATTTGTTTTGGATGGGTCACCCCCCATTAGTATTGTTATTGCCTGACATACCTGGGTTCAAATAATATTTGAGTACAAGTTATTGTTTGTACTCTATATTGAACTCTTATGACAATTGTATTGCAGTGTGATATGCTGCTTGTTTGTCTGAATGTACATTTATTTTGTTACCATATAAAGCCTCTTTCTTTAATCGGCTCTGATGGAAATGATGAATAATAGGCATGGATTCAAAATGTGATGTCAAAAAAAACAAGTGTTGATGCACTTTGAGTTTTCCAATCAATTTTCTGAGGGATAGAGGGTGACTCGTTGGAGGAGAATAAGGATTAGGATTAGAGCATTCCTCCTGGGATAGGTAGGTCTGCTCCACAACAACAACATCCAGAGGTTCATCCAAAAGTGTGTGTGCGTGTGTGTGTGTGTGTGTGTGTGTGTGTGTGTATGCGCGTGTGTGTGAGTGTGTATCACCTGTCATTGAGACACAGGGTCACCGGAATGCCCAGGGGCCTTCTCTTTGCTTGACATGATCAGAACTCTAGTTTTCCACGCAAGGACACTTGAAGCGTGGGGGCAGTAGTACATCAATAGACCTAAATAGAACATCACCATGGAAAAAAAAAATCTAATGTTAAGCATGTTTTTCATGGCTGTCGTCAACGTATTGTTAATCTTTAGGCAACTAAACACCAGTTTCCCATACAAAGATCCTTGAGCTTCAGAGGCAGTAAGTAGCATATCATCTACAGAACATCACCAAGGCTACAATCTTCATAAGCTGTAGTCAACAAAATGTTCATCCATAGCAAACTAGCTAAACCCTTTCTGGGCTTTGCACTTTGTACAGACCTGTAGTAAAAGGCCTGCAGAGCTTACATATTTGACCTAGGCCTGCACAAATCAGATCAAAGCGGTTTGATGTTTACATCCCGGGTGCATCTTCTTTGTAGCAGTGCATAGATGTCAACACACCCATCATTCCTGGAAGGAGCCAGTATTTATAGATCGCATTTCCAACCCAGCACCCGTATTGTTGTTACTCCCATATTTCCTTTCCCTGGCTCCCTCTGGATCTGAGTGTCACAAACTTGTGACCTTCCTCTGAACCCAATCTCATTAAGTGTTACAGGACCAAGCTTATTATTAGGCCTACTCTATTAATTTTAAATATATCTAATGAATTACCTCATTGACATTCTCTTGCTCTTGCTACGTCCCTCTACCTTTCTGCTCCAAATTGAACAGCTATCTCTGCTCCAATATCTGAAATAATCAGAGGAACTGACACATTTCTCAGTGGGTCTATTCAGAGTCAGTGACAAATTCCTCTTTAATACAGCATTCCATTGATACAGGCCTAAATGCATCACCAGACAAAGTAATTTGATTGGCTGAGATTAAATGTCAAATACGGCAGCAGGTAGCCCTTAAGCAGGGCACTAACCCCTAGTTGCTCTGGATAAGTGTTGACTAAAATGTGAAGATTGTTTGATTTATGGTAAAATAATGTTACAGTTTCACCATGTTTCTTTTTCACAATGTTGGCACAAAAGATGAGTCACGAAATGAACATGATAATCCCAAAATACTGCCTGAATGCTGCCAGGAAATACTGACTGTATACGTAGAAATTCTAGTGAGGCACCGACAGCATAATAGTTGTTATCACTTACTAAATCATGAATAATGTCAGATCAAACCACAACTTGTTTGTGGGACAATGGAAGGGCAACACCACCTGGCCAGGACTGTGAATTCAAACCCTACCATTAACAATCACTTTATGTGTATTCCAAATGGCACCATATTCCCTATATAGTGCACTACATTGACCAGGGCCCATAGGGCACTATATAGGGAATAGGGTGCAATTTGGGACACAGTCCTTGTTGGCATAAACCAAAACAATGAAAGGCCACTATAACACAAAAGAACACAGAGGAGAGAAAGAACGAACCCTGAGCAGCAGAGTACACAATGAGTCTAACCCACTAGTTTATCACTTGGCAGTAGTCCTGTCATAACAACTACCCATGGTTCTTAGTGTTGTTGTCCCAGGCCGCCCGCCGTTGGCAGCGTGATCGAGGAGGCTCTGAGCTTGTGCCCGTCCATGCCCTGATTAAAAGCCTAGGGCTGTGTTCCAAAGGCACCCCATTTCATAAATAGGTCACTACTTGGATACGGAGCCCAGCACCCTATTCCCAGGGCTCAATAGGGCTTTGGTCAAAAGTAGTGCACTATATAGGGAATAGGGTGCCATTTGGGACGCATCCTAGGTATGTCTTGGGTCAATATTGCATCCTCTCCGGCCTGGTACTTTGGCGCAGATGGCACAATTGCTGTTGCTGCATTGTTTAACTACTGCTGTTTTGTGGACATTTATCAATTGGTAGCTGTGAGAAATCAATGAGGAGAAGCATGAAGATGTCCGGATTGTCACCAGCTCTTTAGGTGAGACTGTACTTTGTGAGGTCATAACAGAGCATGTTGATCACCCCATTTGGTATTATAACAGGTGCTCAACTTTGCCCTAATTAATAGGCTACTGACTTTCATAACAGGTGGTGACATAGCAGATTTGGCATGCATTGTGATTCATCTTTGTAATTAACCTGATATTGATATCATTCCTGCATGCATCATCTACCTACTAATCTGGTCCAACGAGCCAACTACTGTCTCTCTCTCTCAGTCGCAAATGAGCCTGAGGACAAGGTTATCCACCTATACTTGTAGTATGAATAATGCAGCACACGGGAGTCGAAAGTAAAGAAAATTAATTAATTACACTTCACAGGTAATAGTTGCTCCTGTCAATGCAGGGTGTGTATCTAGTATTTCAAGTAATTCTTTATAACGAGCAGCTCTACGGTAAAGCGAGAGGGAGAGAGAGAGAGCTTGTTCGGCACCTGCATAGCAATGTACACAAAGGATGGCAAAGCAAATAGCAACACTGTAGGTTTTACCACCAAGTTTTACCATCATTTGGGACGCATCACAAGTGTTACAATGTGTGCTAAATGACTCTCGGAAAGGTAATCCCGAAGTTATATCGATCTATTATATAAGGGTGATTTACTGTAGATAGCAAAATGCAAACTTCAATCCAATACGTTTATCAGACTCAATGTTGCGAGGGAAAAGCAAGATTACACCTCCACGGGGGAGAAGCATCCGGGTACCGATGATGCGTACTGACGACACCTGGTCGGTATGTGCGCACGCAACCTGAACTCGTGATGTGTTCCAAGGTCTCGGGGTGCTACGCACATACCAGCCGGCGCACTAGCTCTGATCCATTGTGTTATATTAGTACGTTAATATCGTAGTGGTCGACGTTGGGAGAGCAATTACTTTACATTATGAAGTGGGAGAGCTAGCTAGCTATGTGTTCAGGATGAATTTTGTTTTTAGAATTTTTGTATATAATGTTAATACCAAAGATCACAACAACCAAGCAACCACTGTTACTTGTGCGTTAACTGCCTTGTCACCTTAAAAAAATTGCTACAGGGGCTAGCTAGCTAGTAGTTTAGCTAACTAGCTAGCAAAGATACTGGTAACTAGCCCCTGTCGTCTGTACTACTAGCTAGCTAGTAGTGTCTAATTCTAAAAGTAATTTCACCACACCTGCTGTTGGTGGAGGTAATGCACCATCCTCTCTGGCACCTTTCCACATCCTGTCTCATCTCGCATGTTTGACAGCATCTGTGGTGTGAGAAGGTACAGTATCTGCTGGAGCCAGACCTAATTGCCACTGGGAGCAATTTATGATCCAGAAAAGAATCCAACATTAAACTGCACCGGGAACTACACTTCACCTGTGGTTTTGGCAAAGGTATTCCTGCTCTACACGGTAATAACATTATGGCGTGACGCTCATGATCTAAAAATACGACTACCTGCAGCTCATTCCTCTGGTTGGGGCTTTTGTTGTGAGAAGACAGGCAGGTAGGGCAGGCAGGCGTTGCTCTCTCTGGATAACAGGCCTTGAGGCATTCTCTTGTCTGACGTTGATTAACTTTACAGATGATAAATAATTAAATCTGGAACCTTTCATGAGTAATGCCTGTCGTTATGTATGGCCTATGTAAAACCTGTAAATTAAAAATGCGAAGAGATCATGTACATTCAGTGACGGTTTCCCGGACACAGTTTAAGCAAGCTCAATGAAGAATCTCTATCCAAAATAGTTTTTTTGTCCAGGACTAGGCTTTATCTGTGGCCGGGACACCGCCGCTCAAGGTACAGAGTACTGTACATGAAGTTGCCTATTTCAAACATTTCATAAGATTGCATGTTAAAACATAGAATGCTTGAACAAGATAGCATTGCCCTATTGTTGATCTCACAGAACCACCATTAGAGTACTGTGGCTGTTTATGAACTATTCTGAAAATGTTTTAGGGATATTCCATAGGGCTGCTCCTCAGATGTTGTGCTAGCTGAAATGACTGGAAACAGCTAGAGAGTGGCTGGGCTTGGCAGAGCTGAGAGAGAGAGCAGGATTACTACAGCATTCAGACATACTGACTGACTGAGTGCTGAATGATAGCTGTCTGCAAATTCCCATAATCACGTCTGAGAAGTGTGCACCAGGGCACATAGAGGATCAGTAAGGTTAGTCCCTGTGGTCGAGCAGCGTTTCGTGAGATCTGTTGGCACTGGAGTGGCTGGGAGTTGGATAACAGGGTGTGTGGAGGTATCGAGCGGCTGGGGCAGGGCGGCTGAGGCTAAGTTCTGGCCACCCCTCCCTGACGTATCTAGCACACAGTCCCATTGTTTGCCTCATAGACTCGCAAATTCCTGTCGAGTCGAGGAGATTCCTTGCGGTGTAATGGGCTATTATGTTAGAAGCTGGAACTATTCAAAAGCCTAATGAGTTACACCAAAGCTAATGTCTCTGGGGAGTCCCGTGCAGAGAGGTTGCATAGCTCAGAAGGTGAGGACCATTGTTGCAAGGGCTGCTAGGGGCTCGGGGCCTGTCCACGAGTTGTTAACCTTCTTTAAGCATCCAGGTACACTGATGAACTAACTGCTATCCACCACAACACAGCAACACTTTAGAGAAAGGATTAGGGGGTTAACATAACCTCTGCATACTGCTGTCATGAAAGGTCATCTTCTCTTTCTTGGGTGAACAGATCCACAGTTTGGAACCTGAATGGAAAAGTACAAAGACCCAGTGAGTCTTTTGAAATGAGTTATCAAGGTTTAGGGGCTGGAGGGCTTTTGGGAAGTTTAAATGGTGGTAATGCAATTATAAAGGGCACCACCACCATCATTACTGTTGTCATTATCATCACTACTGACCACTGGCGCAATAAACATAACAGTTATCAAACATCTGATCAGTTAATCTATATCAAGTTAATTTGTGTTCCCCAAGAGAGTGTAAATATCAGCAGATTGATCTCTGATAAAACTTTCCCCTGTAGTCAACAGGAAATCCTGTAAAAACACCATCAAAGTAGAGACAGTTCTTCAGAACAGGCCAGAGGCACAATGTTTGCTGTTGATTTCTTATTTGGCTAAATAAGCTGGTAAGGAAATGTAGACTTTTCTTCTTCTATTTGCTTGGAGTGTCTCTGGCACCTGTTGTAGCCGGCATCTGATTGACAGATACAAACTAGAGGAGGGATCGAATAGTTTGGAAGTAAAGGACTTTAAGAAATGCTGAAGATTTTGTTAAAGCATAAAACAGCGTTATAACATAAAACTTCTATTTTTTGTAACTCACCACAAACACATGTTGTGTAACATGCATCGACTGCAAGGCTGAGATTGAAAAGGGGGAAATCTGACAGTTTGAAGCAAAGCAATTTCACCACAATGATCTCGGCTTTGCAAAAGATGCAGAAAGTGCCCGAGGTGCTGAAAATGACATCAAAAGCTATCCAGTTCTACTCTCCAGGCTCTAGGCTATTACAGGCTGGCATGTGGCATAACTTCTTCAGTTCCTAATGGCCTGAAAACCACCGTAAGTGATCTCTGCAATGCAGTGAGGAGTCATGTAGTGAGAATTTCACAGTGTAACGAGCATAGTATTGCCCGATTAGCTAAGATATTTTGACATGCCAATAGACTTCTACAGGGTCTGTTGAAGTTGGACCCTGAGATAATCCAACAGTATTCCACTCAATACAGAACATACACTGAGTGTACAAGACTTTTGCACTCAGAACAGCCTCAATTTGTTAGGGCATGGACTCTACAAGGTATCAAAATCGTTCCACAGGAATGTTGGCCCATGTTCTCCAATGCTTCCCACAGTTGTGTCAAGTTGGCTGGATGACCTTTGGGAGGTGGACCATTCTTGATACACACGGGAAACTGGATGGCACACATAAACACTCCATGTCTCAATTGACTCAAGGCTTTAACATCCTTATTTAACCTGTCTCCTCCCCTCCATCTGCACTGATTGAAATGCATTTAACAAGTTGCATCAATAAGAGATCAAAGCCTTCACCTGGATTCACCTGGTCAGTCCATATCACGAAGAGAGCAGGTGTTCATAATGTTTTGTACACTTAGTGTAGGCCACTGGTCAAATGTCACATATTATGTTCTAGTTTAGTAACTTACATATAACCCCCACACACACACTGGCCCCAATCACTGCTCTTATTGAGTTCTATGGGCCTGTAGTGAATGTGCGTCACAAATGGCACCCATTTCCCAACATAATGCCGATAGGGCTCTGGTCAAAAGTATTACACTATATAGGGAATAAGGTGCCATTTAGGACAGGCAGTCAGTGGAGGGGATAATAGCATGGGCTGATTAGAATGAAAAGAAAAGGAATGCAAGGGGTATCTGCTGTTGTGTCAGGAGTTTGGGGTATATTATGGAGGAGGAACAAGGACACTAAGGCCCTTCGGGCTTGGTGAAAGCTGATTAAGAGATGCCAGCTGTAAATGATGGCTTTTATGTCTCAACAGAGAGACTGGAGGAAGGTGAGTCTCTAAGGCCAGGGCTGGTGTTAGAGAATGGCTTCAAAGGCTTTATTAAGCTGTTTATGTGTACATTTTGCTGAGTCACAACTCACTTGTCTCAGAAAATGGGTGTCAGATAGCCTAAAGATTAAGAGCGTTGGGCCAGTAACTAAAAGGTTGCTGGTTTGAATCCCCAGGCTGGCTAGGTGAAAAGATCTGTAGATATGCACTTAACCCTAATTACTCCTGTAAATCAATCTGATTAGGAGTATCTGTAAAATGAAAGCAACACTTGAACATTCATAAGAAGGACTACAATGTACAGTTAATTGTCCTAAAATTGACATATTTCTTGATTGAAATGGAGATGAAAAGCACCTCTGACTAGCTACAATTATGCAGTAAGCTAAGCAATGCATGTAACTTTTGTCCTGGTATTCACACAAGAGATCCTCCCTTGCAGCTTTTTGACAACTTGTAAAGTTTGCATCGGTTTAGCACACTTATTAAAGGTTGAGGTTAGCCTTAGTTTTCATATAACGCTTTGGTAAGCTTCCATATAATCATTTTTAACACTTTCTCTCTCATTATCCCAGGTCTCCCAACAGTCTCAGAGTGCGTCACAAATGCCACAGTATTCCCTTAAGAGTGCACTACTTGATGCTGGTCAAAAGTAGTTAACTATTTATGGAGTAGGGTACCATTTGGGATGCACACTGGGGCTCAAAGGACATCTGTTTATTCCTGTTCTTTATGGATCTCATTATTCACTGTTGACTCAATGCTAATATGCATACCAAATGGCACCCTGTTTCTTATATAGTGCACTGCTTTTGACCAGAGCCCCATCAAAAGTAGTACACTACATAGAGAATAGGAAACCATTTGGGATGCAAACCAGTCTTCAGAGGCTGCCTGTGGTTGGTATTACCTGGCTGTGTGTAGCAGTGAAGTGAATTGCATGTTAAAACAGCTTTGTGAGTACAGATCCCATTCCCACTGCTGTGGTTTCTCTGCTGCTCTGTAATTCAGATGATAAACAAAGAGGCAAGAGCTCAGACTCGGTGAAAGGTCACTGATCTGAACTCAATCGTTCTAAGGATTATTCATAAATCTGATTTTATCACCTTTTGTTTTATCACTAAACACTTTGATGCATCTCTATAACTACTTGAATTGAACCATCTCATTTGGTGTTTTTGAGAAAATGTGATGTGAGTGTAACAGAAGGAATACCAGGAGAGATTTAGTGATTTTAAATAAGTGTGACAATTTATTTCCCTAAGTTTTGCCAAATGTATCTTGGCGACAAAAGCATTTCACAGAAATGACATACAATTATCACATGGATGGGGCCAATATGGCTATAAATAAATTGAATAAATAAAACATAGGGACAGAACAATGTGCATTAATTATTATACAATATGTATAGAGAAATCTCAGACAGCAATAAATAGAACCAAATATCATCAGCAAACACTAAAGTAGTGAAACTTAGTCAAACTGTGATAACGCCTGAAATCAATCAGCTGTGTTTCTTATTATGCCAGGTCATAGAGTCAATTCAATAAGTCTATGAGATTGTGATCTTCTATGAATCCAATGTTTTCTTGAGAGAGCAGACACAAGAACCTTGGACAGGATACACTGTAGCAGCAACAGTGCTTCTGATGCTGTTGAGTAGCTGTCCCTCAAATCCAGTGATAATCAGAGGCATGCATAGAGTACACTTTCAGCCATTCAATTTATTAGCTATGATCTGAAGTTCTGTTTGAGGGTTGCTGCTGAAGTCCAAAGGTGTGTCAACAGTACACAGGAGGACCATCGAGTGTCCGTCTTTGTCTTTAGGATGTGGTGTCAATAAAGTTGACTCAAGTTCATTGCATTTCTCCTGCATGTGTCTCCAACCATCTGCATCTTTCTGACACTGCACCCACCATCACTGCCCTTTAATGACCCACACCGTGACTGAGCCAACATGGAGTCCAGTAGCAGGCTTCCTGTGGAGTATCCAATGCATCTCGAGGGACCAAAGCATATGGGTCCCCAATGACAGGTGGATAGAGAGAGATAGATGAATCTCTGCCCTCTCTGTGTGTGAGACAGAGTATGTGGACATCTCCCTTCTCATCTCTCTTCTCGTGCCCTGTGTTGTTGTCCCACCATCAATTTCTCCAGCAGCAAGCGAGCTTTGACTGTGGCCTGAAGAGCTGAGGGGCCCACTGCTTTTTGGTCTCTGTATTTCACCCTGGAGAGAAATAGGAGAGACCCATTAGACACCAATGATTAGACTTAACTCAATTCAATACAACTGTATTTATCCCCTGAAGGGCTATAAAGACTGTTGAATTCAGGTGATGTTTATTTGCATTCTAAAACCACAAGGTTGGCCTGGCCTGTCAAATCAGATGTAGGATCTTAATTTGGTCACCCCGTTGCAGGAGAACTTTCTTGCAATGCAATAAATGTAAACATGCAGTGTACTTGAGGTTTAAAAGTCCACTTTGAAATTTCAGACTGTTTTCCCTTCACGAAAAATTTATATTTACTATAATCCACATAGAGTAATTCACATTTCATGTAGTTGCAGGATTATTTTCCTGCTGTAACAAACTGGCTCAAATTAAGATCCTACATATGTCTCGCCTGCAGGTTTCTTTTGACACGTCAAACCTAAATGCTCAGCAATTTGCCATATATGTTTCCATTTTATGAATGTGAGCAGACACTGGCGCCTGACTGAGCGGGGGTAGGTTTCCAACCCTGATGCCACATGAGAAGAGCTGTGCCAGATGAAGGCTCCATTACAGGGATCACTATGACATTTATGCAAGGGAAAGTGATACATGCCCTCATAGTCTGAGTGGGGAAATTCCATCACATAAATAAATTAGAGAAAGAAAACTGTTTCTTTGTTGTTTCTAAACTTTCACATTCTTACATTTCATATTTCAGTGAGACTCTCTCCCATAATATAATATACTATGCTTGAGGGCCAGCACTCTCTCAAATTACGTCTTTTAATGTCTCCCTTTGACTATACAATGCGTGCCGCCTGAGCTTCACAGCGGCACAGATCCTTCAACAGTTTTACCCACGGAGAAAGTATGCACTCTGCTAGATTACGTCTATCTTTCGTGAGGTTATAATTACAATGTCCATTTATTTTGCAAATAGACCTGTGGTATTCTCTTCTTACCTTTTAATCCTACTCGTTTTGGCTGCAAACTTGTGTTTGCACTGATGCCTCTCAGCACAGTCAGCGCCCACGGCGGGGTGGATCGCTGTGTCTGGCGTTACTGCTGCTGCAGCATATCTGAAGAAGAGCGAAAGTACACAAGACATGAACATAGAGTCAGTCGGGTTTCCATTAATTATATCGTTTCGAAACATTTAAGGGGGGGAAATAACAAGACGACGTGTAAACCTGTTCACACAGGTTACGGTGATTTGCATTGTTGACAGCTCAAATGAGAATCGAATTGAATAGCTTGCCAATATAAATAGAAAAGGCGTTTTGAAATACCAAACACGGGTGATTTATTGATCATAAACTACAAATGTTGCAACATCCACATAGCAGTAGCAGAATGGAACGCGCGTAATTACCCAAAATATTAGGCTAATAACATAATGTAAGACGTTTTTGACATGTTTTAACTAACGTTATTTGGCTAATATTATATAACATGTTGTACCTCAGGTAAATGTCAAGCTGACAGAAGTTTGTACATGTGCTGTCATCTTCATGGACGCACTTGCAGCGAGGGTCCTGCTTGGAGATGGCGGGATCCTTGATAGCGCGCTTCTTTCTGGAAGCGTTGCCCAGACCGTAGGAAACCACGCGCCTAAAGAAATTAACGAAATTATTAGCCCACTGTAACCAAGCCAGTTACATTAAATGTAACAATAGAATAGAAGAAATATAATCAATTGTCGGTCGGAAAAGTGACTTACTCAGGCGTGTTGACCCATATGATGTCCAGGTGACAGAAGTAAACGCACTCCTTGTCCAGGAACGTCGCGCAGGAGCATCGCTTGTTCCTGATGTGGTGCACTGGCACCGGGGTGGCTGTTGTGGAAGCCGCTGTATCCTCTTCCATAGGAGCGGATGAGACTGTGTGGGAGAAAGTAGGTTAATTACCTAAATTGAATACTATTATATTGAAAAACCTATGCCAGCAATTAAAACATAATATGCTATTGCATAGGCTATTGTAATTTATCGAATACGATTGCGCAGTTATTGTGTTGGATTCATTATGCCGCTTCAGGATTAAAGAGTGTAAAATATATGTGTTGTTACCTAGCCTATTGTGGCCATTCATGTTAAAAAAGTGAATCAAATAATACTGAAAACAAAGATATTCAATAGTTGCTCAAACATGAGGCTCGTTTTGGAAGATCTTACCCGCATGTAAAATGCCAGAGTACATCATTGACAACATGGAGCAAAGTATTCTAAAATCCATTTTTTATATTTCTTTAGTACAGTTAAAATAATCTTGTTCACAAAATGGAATATTCCCCTTTTAATGAAAAGGCTCCAAAAAGCCAGCAAAAAGCGACACGGATGCCAACTGCGTAGGTTCGCATACAAGGTACGTCCACAAAGGAGTGCAAAAGCATTCCACTGGCACGGTTCTGTCAGTGCCTCCCAATGTGCACCTTCTGCCCTTTATATACTAAGCACTTACCACCTCCTCCCTCCCCCCTGCAGTCGCGTGTAAACAGTTTTGTCCTTTGACTTATTCGTAGACAATGCTGTTTGTTAATAATCACCGACAAGCAACGTGCAGCCCAAGATAAGAACTGTGGATGGAGGCGCCGGGAGGCAGGCGGCGACGCGAGCCAAGTTTTGACCAAGGAAGTTCTGAAGACGTAAATGCACACATTTTACAGTAGATGGCGACCAAGTATCAATGTATTAGCTTTATAATCGCATCAGTTCTCTAAACCGTTTGAATTTCCATAGAATGTATAGTCAGGTCCATCATTTTTGGCACCCTTGATAAAAATGGGCGCCCCTGTTTTCAATACTCTAGCACTCTCTCCTTGCGAGGATAACTACACAGGCTTGATTGGAGAACTGGACTGACCTCTTCAATTCAAACCACAGGTTTTGAATTGTGGTTCAAGTTCGGTGACTGAGATGGACATTGCAAAATGTTAATTTTGTTGTAAAATAACATGTGTGTGTGTGTGTTTGTTGATTTTGAGAAGTGCTTCGAGTTATTGTCTTGCTGGAAGATCCAAGTTAACAAGGGCCCCAGGACCAATGGAAGTGAAATAGCCCCATAACATCAAACATCCACCACCATATTTTACCTTAGGTATGAGGTAGGCCTACTTTTCTGAATATGCTTTTGTTTTTCAACGCCAAACCCACTACTGCTGTGCGTGACCAAAGAGCTCTATTTTCATGTCATCTGACGACAGCACCGGTTCCAATCCGAGTGCCGATGCCATAATATCAAACTCCAAGCTGTGCAATGGGCAGATTACATGAAAATAGATATCTTCAGCCATGAACACATGTGGTGAGTTTGACTTTGAAAATCTGACTTCCAGTGAGACAATAACCCAGGCACAAGGCCTAATCAAAATCTGACTTCCAGTGAGACAATAACCCAGGCACAAGGCCTAATCAAAATCTGACTTCCAGTGAGACAATAACCCAGGCACAAGGCCTAATCAAAATCTGACTTCCAGTGAGACAATAACCCAGGCACAAGGCCTAATCAAAATCTGACTTCCAGTGAGACAATAACCCAGGCACAAGGCCTAATCCAAATCTGACTTCCAGTGAGACAATAACCCAGGCACAAGGCCTAATCAAAATCTGACTTCCAGTGAGACAATAACCCAGGCACAAGGCCTAATCCAAATCTGACTTCCAGTGAGACAATAACCCAGGCACAAGGCCTAATCAAAATCTGACTTCCAGTGAGACAATAACCCAGGCACAAGGCCTAATCCAAATCTGACTTCCAGTGAGACAATCACCCAGGCACAAGGCCTAATCCAAATCTGACTTCCAGTGAGACAATCACCCAGGCACAAGGCCTAATCAAAATCTGACTTCCAGTGAGACAATAACCCAGGCACAAGGCCTAATCAAAATCTGACTTCCAGTGAGACAATAACCCAGGCACAAGGCCTAATCAAAATCCACAAAGAAATGCTTAATTGACCACAAAATAATTTTTTGCAATGGCCATCTCAGTCTCCGGACTTGAACCCTATTGAAACCATGTGGTTTGAATTGAAAAGGGCAGTCCATAAGAGCAGATGAAGGATATCAAGGATCTGGAAAGATTCTGTATGGAAGCATTGTGTAACACTTTTCCTGTCTGCCACTGCTCTTGCTCAACAAAAATGTCCTGTGTGTCATCACAATTTTTGGAGATATTTTAACAAAACCATTTTGTGGTAAATTGATTAATTAAAAAAAAATGTTTAAAAAGTTGTAGGTATATTCAAATGAAGTTAGATCTATAATTGTTTTTTGAATATACACGTAGGAAGGCCTTAAGATATATAACCCACTTGTTTTTTAAATATACACATAGGAAGGCCTTAAGATATATAACCCACTTGTTTTTTGAATATACACGTAGGAAGGCTTTGAGATATATAACCCACTTGCTTATAGAGAGTAAATTGGGTCTAGGCCCCAGTCCATCAGGGATTTCTGTATAGACCTATTTAATCGATACTAATATTTCGAACCAAAGTAGCTTTCCTACTGCATAAAGACCCAAAACTGCAAGGAGAATGTAATATAAATAATGAGCCAACTTGACGCTATGTATTTGAAATACAGTATTACGCATTTATTACACACAACATAATGTCACAAAAAGTTACCTCTGATACATGGTTTGGCCAAAATGGCACCAAGTATATTTTCCCTCTGCCAAACTAAAGATGGTGTGAAAAGGTAGAGAGAGGCCCGCCACAGCTGGGGAGTGCTCTGCCATCACTTTATTCTGGCTATACTGCCATTGTGGAAAACAGTGTTCATGGAAAGTGCTCTTGACACCCCTGTACACTTTATCATGCTTTCATTGATCCGTGTCCGGTCTGATTGTAGGCCTACTTTGCATACATTTATAAAGGTTAGCAATAAGATATTTGCAGTATGCCAACCTGTTTCTGCATGCTCATTTGAGTGTGGAAATTAAGGCAGTTAAAATGGCAATCTATTAGCAACATTTAGGCCAAATAAAGTAGATACATTAAATAAATTATCAAAGAATGCAATTCACCTCAAGTGCTCTTTTGTAACCTTAGGCAAAGGCTGGTCCAAAAGTTAATGATGACATCATCACCGATTATCTAGGCCATTTAGTCGGTGCATTTATGCAAAGCAACTTAGTCATGCATGCATTTTTTTACGCATGTCTGGTCCTGGGAATTGAACCCACTATCCTTGCATTGCAAGATCCATGCTCTACCACCTGAGCTACGTTTAATCCCAATTTGAACAGCCCTATGGAAGGCTTTGGTAGCAAATTTGACTGTTGTAAACAATTTGATGGGGGAATCGAGCTCCATATTTACTAATGATGGAAAGTGACTGGGGTACAAAGCGGTGCAATGTGGAAAAACATAAAAGTAAAACATTCTGAGTCAAACAGTTCTGACGGGCCTAATCAAGGGCCTGGTGTTAGACAGTTTCCATTGGCCAAGGAACAGCTTGTGCTAATGGCTACAGGACAGGACAGCCTGTCTGGCTCCTTTCCAGTCAGAACATCAGCCTATGATGCAGGGAGCAGAGCCTCAGATTCCTATTCATAAGAGCCCTATAAAGCAGCTTCTTTCAGCCTTATTATAGGCGCCATCTCAAAGGGCTTTGGAGTAGACCTATAGCATAACAGACCATGAAGCCGCTTTGGGGTTGCACAAACAAGGTAGGCTCTGAAAGTAAAAAGGCTACGGATAACCCTCACTCTCTCCATGTCTCTGATTTGGTGGGTATTCTAACTTGGCAACATTCTTCCCACCCGCTCCACTACACTACACCCACGGCTCTAACAGGAAGGGCTATGGCTCCACTACACTACACCCACGGCTCTAACAGGAAGGGCTATCGCTCCACTACACTACACCCACGGCTCTAACAGGAAGGGCTATCGCTCCACTACACTACACCCACGGCTCTAACAGGAAGGGCTATCGCTCCACTACACTACACCCACGGCTCTAACAGGAAGGGCTATCGCTCCACTACACTACACCCACGGCTCTAACAGGAAGGGCTATCGCTCCACTACACTACACCCACGGCTCTAACAGGAAGGGCTATCGCTCCACTACACTACACCCACGGCTCTAACAGGAAGGGCTATCGCTCCACTACACTACACCCACGGCTCTAACAGGAAGGGCTATCGCTCCACTACACTACACCCACGGCTCTAACAGGAAGGGCTATCGCTCCACTACACTACACCCACGGCTCTAACAGGAAGGGCTATCGCTCCACTACACTACACCCACGGCTCTAACAGGAAGGGCTATCGCTCCACTACACTACACCCACGGCTCTAACAGGAAGGGCTATCGCTCCACTACACTACACCCACGGCTCTAACAGGAAGGGCTATCGCTCCACTACACTACACCCACGGCTCTAACAGGAAGGGCTATCGCTCCACTACACTACACCCACGGCTCTAACAGGAAGGGCTATCGCTCCACTACACTACACCCACAGCTCTAACAGGAAGGGCTATCGCTCCACTACACTACACCCACGGCTCTAACAGGAAGGGCTATCGCTCCACTACACTACACCCACGGCTCTAACAGGAAGGGCTATCGCTCCACTACACTACACCCACGGCTCTAACAGGAAGGGCTATTGCCCTCTAGGCGTCTCTGTTGCCTCATCCCAGGATCCACCTCAGGCCCCAACAACTACTAACTAACTGAATAACAGAGGCAGACTCTCTCTCTCTCTCAAACCATGATAGGCAGATAAGTCACCATCTACATCCCAAACGGCACCCTATTCTCTATATCGGGCCAATAGGGCTCTGGTCAAAAGTAGTGCATTATGTAGGGAATATAGGGTGCCATTTGGGACGCATACACAGTTTCACTAGAGTAATGAGGAGTCTTACTGTAAAAACTCTTGAGATGAGCAATACGTTCTCTTCCTCACTGATGTTCACTCTCTCTCTGGTCTAGTGTGATAGAGGTCTGATTGCATTTGTTTGGTCAGTGCCCTCCGAGAGCATTCCTGATGAAAATGGCTCTTTCCCACGGAATATGAAATCCACTATAAGGCTGATTGTGAAATTATGTAGAGCATTGGGGAACCGTGGCATTGGAAAAGCTCATGTTTTTGTTTTTAATCCGTGAACTTTTGCTGCATGTGAGATAAAATGTTGTACATATGATCAAGAAAAAGGCTTTTGTCATATGTGGTCCAGAACTCTAATCCATCTTCTAAACAGTATGACATTTTATTAAATGTGAAAACTTAGGTGCATCTGAGACAAAAAAACATGAATACCATTTGTACATTTGTAAACAAGGTTTTACTGATACAGTTGATAATAATATTGATACCGCAATGTAAAGCTACCATATTACACATACCTATGGATTTATGAATAATCATGGGCACTAAATGGAATATAATAAATAGTTGAACACAACATCTGTACACAGAAACAATGCCCCAAATCCATAGAAATGTACATATACCAGTACAACACATTTATTTTTCCATAAATTTACGATTGACATAAAACCTTCCAAAATAAAATTGTTATCCTCTATTTTCACTTCCATGTCATCGAAATAAACACAAGCAACTGCTGAATTTAAGGTATTATTTACAGGTTCCTAAAACAAGTATCTCCAAAAAGGCACAATTGTCTATACAACATGTACAAAAAAAAATTGTCTGAAGCTGACAAATTTTTTAAAAAGAAAAACGATTGGTCATCATTCTCATCATCATCATAATAATAATTATCATTTATGATTGCACATACAATATGAATGTCAGAAACTGTGCTTTGAAAGGTGATTTGCAGAGTAACAAACCCACCCTGAAGTGTTTTCAGTCTTAGAAAGTGACAAGCATTACAAAAAGAGAACAAAGAAAGAGCTTTTCGATAGGTAGCCTGGTAACCCAGATTGGATGCTGCGATACCATTGTAAGCTCAGCATTCGGTTTCATTTGACCAGGCTATTCGACTGGGGGTTTCAGGTGGCGATGACCAGTCGGTCCTCGTCATCGCTTGATGCTGAGTCATCGATAAAGTCTTCCGTCACCTGCTGCCGTGACAGCATCAACTGCCTCCGAGGCATGACAGGCTCACTGGCTCCCCCTGCCCGCTCAACACCCCCCTCAGCAGCTGGAGCCGGGGAGGGTTGTGGTAGAGATGTTGTAACCCTCCCTTCCTTCCCGGGAGTCTGCGTGTGATCAGAGCCTCCGTAGCTCCTGTGCCCAGAGCTGCTGGGTCTGCTGACTGATGATGTCATTTCCTGGGCAGGACATCCTCTCATGGTGGCAGTGGGAAGGGATGATGCAGCAGATGGACAGCTGACCAAGGGTCCTAGTTCAGTCTGAGAGGAGAGTCGGGTGGCCCCTTGGGCCTCAGGGCTGCCCTGCCTCTCAGAGGGTCCAGGGAGGGGACTGAGGGCGGAGAGAGGGCTGAGCGAGGGGATGAGTGCGGGCAGGGCAATGTTGAGGATCTGCAGGCCGGGGATGGGTGTGTGGTGGGTGTGGTGATGGTGGGGGCCCATGCTGCTCTGGGAGCTGGTGCTGGCAGTCAGGGCCTGCAGGCCCAGGGTGGCGTTGAGCGTCAGGCCGTGCTGGGACAGCAGCTGAGTGGAGGTCAGGCCTCCTGAGCTGGTCAGTCCCATGACGTTGATGGTCTCCAGACCCATGGACTGCAGCGTCTGCTGGGAGGCCCCAAGGGCCTGAAGTCCGGTGACCTGCCCCAGGGGGAAGCAGGGCATGATACTGCTGATGGGCTCCTGAACCACCAGGGGCTGGTTGGTGAGGGTCAAGGAAGAGCCCTCAGGCTGGGGGGAGTTAGAGGATTTGGGGAACGGGAGTGGACTGGTATTCCGGTGGATGACACTCACTGCAGGGATGGTGAGCTGGACAGTGCCAGCCTGGATGGGCACGAAGGTGGAGTAGGCTGGCAGGCCAGCTGGCACCAGCTGGATGCCCCCCACGGGTACCATGCTGTAGGAGGAGCAAGAGGGCTGCTGGGAGTGCAGAGGCAGGTGGCTGAAGAGGTGGGTATGTGTCCCCTGTGTGGCCCCTGATCCTTGGGTCGGGCCCTGGGAGGGAAAGTGCCAGGGGCTGTAGGAGGAAGTCTGGGGGGTGAAAGAGGCGGTCTGAGTGCTGACATCTGTCCCGAAAGGGACACCTGGCTCACTCATTGGTAGGGTGGGAGAGCCATCCTGGGAAACAGCAAATATTTATAAAATGAGTAATTATGACCTTTACATACTCTACATGTCTTATCACTGCAAACAGGACAAACACTGAACATACTCCCCATATATTTTCACAGGAAAAACTCAGTGAAGACATGAGAAGATCATCTGTTACTAGAAAACAAGCCTTTAACAAGCTGCCCATCAGAAATGTATTCACCTTTTCAAGCATTCAGAGCAACTTTGCTGAAGTGTCTCACATGCGGGATTCAAGGAAAATAGTTTGGGTATGAAAGTGCAGAGAGACAGGGACAGAGGGATGGAGAGAGAGAGGATGGGATGAGGAAAACATGGTGGGTCTCACCTGGCCGAGCTTGGAGCAGCCCTTGCCTGGTACGGGGGGACTAGGGGGCACGTCAACATCGGGGTAGTCGATGGACATCTGCCTGCACGGCGAGACAGGGCTCATCATGTGCACCGACTCAGTGTCGGAGGTGTGGGGGTGGGGAGTAAGGTGGGGGGCCAGGGCTTGAGCACCCTCCGGAGATTGACATCTGCTTGACCAGGGAGACGGGGCTCAGCATGGGCACGGACTCTGTGTCTGAGGCGTCGTGGGTGTGGTGGGTGTGGGAGTCGGATGCGGGGAGCTGGGGGAGGGACAGGGGAGCTGGGTGGTGGTGGTGGATGGACATCTGAGCCAGGAGGGAGCTGGGAGGAAGCTCAGCCTGGAGGGAGGAGGGTATGTGCTGGGGGCTGGCCGAGACCGAGGGGTTGGTGGACAGGCCCGACTCAGCCTGGCTGTCCTCTTCCTCTTCTTCGTTGTCATCATCGTTGTCATCGTCAGCGCCCTCCGAGTCCTCTCCGTCTGAATCTGGGCGGTCTGTACTGCCCACCTGGCTACGGTCTCCTGGGGTAGAGATATAGAGGGCACTTAGTATACGAGACAGCAGTGTCAATATGTTAAACTATTAACCAACATTGACACAGTCATATGGGGGCCTTGGAAATCCTATATCTGGCACTGCTTCTATATCCCACTCCTAAAGTAAGAAAACTTGGCAATGAATAGCATTAAGATTGAGTACACAATGAGTGCATCCGAAAGGGTATAGGTCCCTGGTCAAAAGTAGAGCACTATATAGGGAATAGGGTGCCATTTGGGATGCAACCTAGCATTGAAGGAGGCAGAAGGAGAAAAACAAATATCCTATCGGCCTGGGACCATAGAAAGCCTTTTAGCCTCTGCCTCTCTCCCTCTCTCTTTCTAAAATTAGACGCAGCAATTTCCCTTCTAAACACTGCCTGTGCACGCCGCCCACGTGTACTCCCAGTTAACTGATAAAGAAGCTACATTTAGAATTAGAAACCTAGCAGTGGCATCATGGCTATTGATTGGCATGGCTACACTACGCAGACAGGGAATCGGCATTTCATAGCTGTGTGAAGTCATTTTCGGGAACTAAAGGAAAGGGTGATTCTGTTGTTAGAATCCATATGAGATTGGTGTAAACCTTCCAAATCAAATTCACATTTTGTGTTATAAACACAGGCTTAAATCTGAATGCTAGCGCATCCCAGTTTAGCTATGGGATCTGTGTGGATTAAGAGTTCTGATACTGTAAGTGAAAAAACACAAATATTACTACAAATCTGTAATATCCCTTTGAACTAAGAGGAATACGTTAATTCCTGTTGGTTTATGCTCTCTTTCAAACCTGTGATGAACTGACTTTAACAGCTATCCTATCACATACGTCAGTACACCTGTGTGCAGAGATGGGCAGAATTTCTGTTACATGTATTTGAAATATATATTTAAATTACTATTTAGTATTTTGTCATTTATATTACAATGGGCTGAACTACACTCCAATTTATTTTGTAACAAGATCATTTGGTTGCTGTAATTTGTATTTTCTAAATACAAAATACTTTTCTACACTATTTTTTATAGCGGTTCACCATATTGTGACCCCCTTTCACTCTGTATTGTTATCAGAAGTCTGATGACACTATGGCGTGATAAGAGTGTCTGCTAAATTAACTAAATATACATGTATATGTAAAATGTACAATTGCAAAGCATTCTGAGTATTATTCTAATGAGCTCTGCCCCAAAACAAGGCCAATAATAATACCCAGTGTGATTTGCAGTTAATTTTTGTATGTAAATTTTGGTCATTTAGCAGACACTCTTATCCAGAGTGACTTATAGTCAGTACATTCAACTAAGGTAGATGAACAACAACATATCACAGTCATAGCAAGTAAAACAGTTCTGTAACCGTTACAGCGAATGTTGTTGCTGTTCGGGCCACCTAATTGCAAATGTATTTCTGTATTTTAAAATGCAAAATACATGTATTTTAGTACGATGTAGTTTATTTTGATACATTAATATTTATGGTATTTTGTAAATATATTTTAACATTTTTGCCCATCATTTCCTGTGTGTATTACAGATCTGTGGTGAATGTCACGAATATTACCGAAGGTGACTCCCCTTCTTGTTCGGGTGGCGCTCGGTGGTCGTCGTCGCCGGTCTACTAGCTATCACCGATCCGTTGTTCTGTGTTCCTTTGGTTTTGTCTAATTGGTATCACCTGTTTCTTGTTTGGTTGTTAGGGTAGGGTTATATATAGTTTGTTCAGCCCGCTTCTCTTTCGTGCAGGCTTGTTCGTCTCTTCTATGTTTGAGTGTATTTTGTTTGTATTTTGGGTTTCGCGCTGTCCGTTTATATTTCTGATCACTTGTTTTCCTACTTTTGTTCATGTCATTTTTCCGGGACATTAAAGCGTGTTTTTTCCCACATCTTTTGCTCTCTGAGCCTGACTCCACACCTCCTCACTCATTTACCGTAACAGTGAATTCATTTTTAAAATAGCCAGCACATAGGGGCCCTATGACAGCGGGTCGATGCTGAAACGTGAAGTACCTGAGTCCTCTGTATCATGGTCCTCGAGGCCTGCAGACACCCCCATCTCCATGCACTTCTTACTGTGAGCCTTGGACTTCATATGCTTGGTCAGATTCCCTGTAAGAAGAGATTTAAGTTTTAAATATAAACATCAATGCATAGCAGCAATATAAAAATGAGATGCTCTTTACAAGTAGAGGACCATTTTGAAATAAAAAGCAAACATCACATCATAACCACATCATTTCTTTTTTTGAAGAAAGAAGGCCACAAGTTCGTTAAGGTGGGACAAGCTTACACACCACAGGAGGAGCTTACGTAAGTCTGAGAGCACTGACTGTGCCCCAAATGACAGCCTATTCCCTACATAGTGCACCACTTTTAACTAGGGCCGATAAGGTCTGGTCAAAACTGGTGCACTACATAGGGAATAGGGTGCCATTTGAGATTGCGCCACTATCTCTAGGCAGGCTGCATGTAATGGGTGAGTAATTGATAAATAAATGTTTTTAAAGGAACGTGGGATGATGCTCTGACACCGAGTACTGTTCTGCAGTGCCGCGTGGGTAGACAGGTTCGAGAATGGTGAATCATCCTGCCTCTTTTAGAAGACAGAGAGAGAGACAAAGTCTTCAAAACCATCGAGGCTTCTAACAGGAAAAGGATTAGAGCGAAACTCAGTTATGTGCTATTGAAAGTAAAAAGGGCCTTAAAAAGTAGAAACAAAGGAATTAAGTGCAATATCTTGGCAGGCAATTCATGTCTGCCCACACATGTCATTTAAGATTTTTTATCCTGTCATTTGATTGAACATTACGTTATTGGCCTCACAATTCTTGTTTTCTTGCCCAAAGAAATATGACAATGTGACTGTTTTCTGTGCACATCCCTTATGACACCAAAGCCTGTCACAGGCAGCAGCTACTGCTAGGCATTATTTGTAACTCAAGATAGCTATTTGCTTATCTATAGGGCTGGAGTTAATTCAGATTGAAGGCAGTCAATTCAGGAAGTACACTACGGGTCCAAAGATTTAGAAGTACTACTCATTCAACGTGTTTTCTTTATTTGTACTATTTTCTACATTGTAGAATAATAGTGAAGTCATCAAAACCATGAAATAACAAATATGGAATCATGTAGTAACCAAAAATGTGTTAAACAAATCAAAATACATTTGATATATTTGAGTTTCTTCAAATATCCACCCTTTGCCTTGATGACAGAATTCTCTTGGCATTCTCTCAACCAGATTCACCTGGAATGCTTTTCCAACAGTCTTGGAGTTCCCACATATGCTGAGCACTTGTTGGCTGCTTTTCCTTCACTCTGCGGTCCGACTCATCCCAAACCATCTCAATTTGGTTAGGTTGGGTGATTGTGGAGGCAAGGTCATCTGATGCAGCACTCCACCACTCTCCTCCTTGGTAAAATAGCCCTTACACAGCCTGGAGTTGTGTTGGGTCATTGTCCTGTTGAAAAACAAATGATAGTCCCACTAAGCCCAAACCAGATGGGATGGCATATCACTGCAGAATGCTGTGGTAGCCATGCCGGTTAACTGTGCCTTGAATTCTAAATAAATCACAGACAGTGTCACCAGCAAAGCACCCCCACACCATAACACCTCCTCCAGGCTTTATGGTGGGAAATACACACATCTGTTCACCCACACCGCATCTCACAAAGACACGGCAGTTGGAACCAAAAATCGCCAATTTGGACTCCAGACCAAAGGACACCGGTCCAATGTTAATTTTTCTTGGCCCAAGCAATTCTCGTCTTCTTTTTGGTGTCCTTTAGTAGCGGTTTCTTTGCAGTAATTCAACCATGAAGGTCTGATTCACACAGTCTCCTCTGAACAGTTGATGTTGACATGTGTCTGTTACTTGAACTCTGTGAAGCATTTATTTGGGATGCAATCTGAGGTGCAGTTAACTCTAACGAACTTATCCTCTGCAGCAGCGGTAACTCTGGGTCTTCCATTCCTGTGGCGGTCCTCATGAGAGCCAGTTTCATCACAGCGCTTGATGGTTTTTGAGATGGCACTTGAAGAAACTTCAAAGTTCTTGAAATGTTCCTGGATTGACTGACCATGTCTTAAAGTAATGATGGACTGTCATTTCTCTTTTCTTATTTGAGCTGTTCTTGCCATAATATGGACTTGGTCTTCTACCAAATTGGGATATCTTCTGTATACCCCCCTACCTTGTCACAACACAACTGATAGGCTCAAACGCATTAAGAAGGAAATAAATTCCACAAATTAACAAGGCACGCCTGTCAATTGAAATGAATTCCATGTGATTACCTCATGAAGCTGGTTGAGAGAATGCCAAGAGTGTGCAAAGCTGTCATCAAGGCAAAGGGTGGATAATTGAAGAATCTCAAATATAAAATATATTTTGATTTGTTTAACACTTTTTAGTTACTACATGATTCCATAAGTGTTATTTCATAGTTTTGATGTCTTCACTATTATTCCACAATGTAGAAAATAGTACAAATAAAGAAAAACCCTTGAATGAGTAGCTGTCTGAAAATGTTTGACCGGTAGTGTCACTTTTAATACAAAAATACAAAATGAAAAACAGCATCAATGACTTCTCAATAAACTGAGGAGTATAAGATATTTATTGGAAAAGTTTTTCAATTTTTGAATATTAAATTACTGAATGCCTTCAATTTGAATTGATCCCAGACCTGTAGATAAGCAAATAGCTATCTTGAGTTACAAATAAATCAAATCAAATGTGATAATATAATGTTAACACTTTAAGATATATATTATACGTACATTATAATAATTCGTTTTAAGATATTATTGATTTATAAATCTGTAATAAACACCTGTTACCCATTGGTTAATTTAATGTAAACCAAAGGTATATAAGGTGTATCTTACATATTAAGATAAAACCCTTTTATTTATAGCAGGTGTAAGTGGGTTCTGAATTTTTTTGATGATCAAATAAAAATGTAACATCTTGAGTTACAAATAATGGTAACACTTTACATAATGTTACACATTATAAATTGTTTATAAATAATACAAATTGTAAAAAAAAAAGATGAGTTTACAGTTATTATTATTATTAATTGTTAGGATTATAATTTATTAAATGCTTATAGATAATTAATAAAAGCAATAACACGTTGATTAATTTATTATAAACCAAACCATGCTACTGGTATAATTAAGCAATAAGGCCTGTGGGAGTGTGGTATATGGCCAATATACCATGGCTAAGGGCTGTTTTTAAGCATGAGCCAAATTGGCGTGCCTAGACACAGCCCTTAGCCGTGGTGCATTGGCCATATATCACAAACCCCCGAGGAGCCTTACTGCTATTAATTCATAAAAATCCAAATAACTTCACAGATCTTCATTGTAAAGGGTTTAAACATTGTTTCTGATGTTTGTTCAATGAACCATAAACAATTAATGAACATGCACATGTGGAACGGTCGTTAAGACACTAACAGCTTACAGACGGTAAGCAATTAAGGTCACAGTTATGAACACTTAGGACACTAAAGAGGCCTTTCTACGGACTCTGAAAAACACCAAAAGAAAGATGACCAGTGTCCCTGCTCATCTGCCTCAATGTGTCTTAGACATGCTGCAAGGAGGCATGAGAACTGCAGATGTGGCCAGGGATATAAATTGCAATGTCCGTACTGTGAGACGCCTAAGACAGTGCTACAGGGAGACAGGACGGACAGCTGATCGTCCTCGCAGTGGCAGACCATGTGTAACAACACCTACACAGGATCGGTACATCCTAACATCACACCTGCAGGACAGGTACAGAATGACAACAATAACTGCCCGAGTTATACCAGGAACACACAATCGCTCCATAAGTGCTCAGACTGTCCGCAATAGGCTGAGAGAGGCTGGACTGAGGGCTTGTAGGCCTGTTGTAAGGCAGGTCCTCACCAGACATCACCGGCAGCAATGTTGCATATGGGCACAAACCCACCGTCGCTGGACCAGACAGGACTGGCTTAAAGTGCTCTTCACTGACGAGTCGTGGTTTTGTCTCACCAGGGGTGATGGTCGGATTTATGTTTATCGTTGAAGGAAGCATTACACCGAGGTCTGTACTCTGGAGCGGGATCGATTTAGAGGTTGAGGGTCCGTCATTGTCTGGGGCGTGTGTTACAGCATCATCGGACTGAGCTTGTTGCCATTGCAGGCAATCTTAATGCTGTGTTACAATGCTGCGTTACAGGGAGGGCATCCCTCCTCCCTCATGTGGTACCCTTCTTGCAGGCTCATCCTGACATGACCCTCCCGCATGACAATACCACCAGCCATACTGCTTGTTCTGTGCGTGATTTCCTGCAAGACAGGAATATCAGTGTTCTGCCAGCGAAGAGCCCGGATCTCAAACCCATTGAGCATGTCTGGGACCTGTTGGATCGGAGGTTGAGGGCTAGGGCCATTACCCCAGAAATGTCCAGGAACTTGCAGGTGCCTTGGTGGAAGATTGGGGTAACATCTCACCGCAAGAACTAGCAAGAACTTGCAGTCCAATTAAGAGGATATGCACTGCAGTACTTAATGCAGCTTGTGACCACACCAGATACGGACAGTTACTTTTGATTTTGACCCCCCCTCTTTGTTCAATGACACATTATTCAATTTCTGTTAGTCACATGTCTGTGGAACTTGTTCAGTTTATGTCTCAGTTATTGAATGCTGTTATATTCATACAAATATTTACACATTTTAAGTTTGCTGAAAATAAACGCAATTGACTGTGAGCACGTTTCTGTTTTTGCTCAGTTTATAAACTGGTTACCAATGTCATTAGAGCAGTAAAAATACGATGTTTTGTCATACCCGTGGTATACGGTCTGATATACCATGGCTTTCTGCCAATCAGAATTCCGGGCACAAACCTCCCAGTTTATAATGTAATATATACATTACGTTATAATATAACTTGTATTTATAAAGGGTTTATAAGCAGTTTACAGATATAACAGCTATTGATTTATTTATTAGAAACCAAACCACGCTACTGCTGCGGTAAGCTCTGACCTTTAGTCTTGAAGGAGAAGTTGCAGTGGGTGCAGTGGTAGGGCCGTACGTCAGAGTGGGTGCGGATGTGTTTACGCAGCATGCTGGGCTTCTTGCAGCGGATCCCACACTCCTCACAGATGTATTTACCACGACCACGCCCACGCACATAGACATAGTCCTCGTTAGATTTGAATCTGCAGGGTTCACAAGAAGGTGAAAAACAATAAGGGCATACACCCAACATGACTGAATCCTTAATCCAATAACTGAATCCAATAACTGAATCCAATAACTAATCAAATTGAAGGGACAATGAAAATATTTATATCACGGTTAAGACACCTACCCTCCATCAAATATTTTGACCCTCCGTGGCTCTATTTTGGATGAGGAAGAATCCTTGTCTGACTCGCTGCTCACCTGACTCTCAGGTTGCACTTTGCTGTTATTCTCAGTTTTCTGAGGCTTTAGGACCTAGGAAGTAAGTTGAATTGAGAAAATAACTAAGTACAAGACAGAAAAGATAATGTGACATGCCCTTCACAAATTTGTATCATGAAATTATGGATATATTTAAATGGATTAAGGGATTAAATTATGGAAAATTAAACACAGATAATTCTACAAATAAATGTGAAAAATGCAATTAACGTTTGGTTCTTACCTTAGGCATGACGTCTTTTAGCTTGCTTGAATAGGCCAAGATGTCGGATTTCATACTTGTCGTTATGGCCTCTGTGTAGTGTATTTTTTTCGAGTTCTGCTTGGAGTCAAAGAGAGACATCACCACTTTGGTGGGCAGGCCCAGTGGGTTGGGGTTGTTGGGGCTCACCGCCCAGGTGGAGTAGGCCGAGACCTTCTGGTCCGTCTGTGGAACATGCAGAGGCCTCCTCTTCATCAGGTAACACCAAGTAAAGGTGGTGGCAGTTTTCAGGCTGGGGAAAGACAGGCGATGACTGTCTCGTGTGTTGACGACAGATACAGATGAGGCCAATTTCACCTGTCCATGGAATGTCGAGGGCCTAATGGGAGACTTGGCGGGAGACCATCTCTCTTCCTCGCTCTTGTCTTGAGGCTTCAGGGAGGCGTTAGCTGGCACAGAGGAGGAGACATGACTCCCTGGAGCGATGTTTAATGCAGAGCGTGGTTGTTCCTGGGGAACTACAGAAGATGGTTCATCCTTTCCGGTGCTTTCAGGTGTTATAGTCTTGCAGTTCTTAGGAGTCTGGGCGTCCTTTTCACCTACTGGTTTCTCGTGTTGCAGTGGAGGGGCCTCAGTTTCAATGGGACTGTCCACCGGTTCAGTGGTGCACACCTGCCGGACTAGCATCAGCTTCCGTTGCCTAGTTACCTCCGCCATCTTGGAGTTCAGGTAGTTGACTGACCTGCCATCAGTGAGGCATGCAGCACCATGTTCATCCTTTGCTCGCTTCTGATGTTTTTCCATGGCGATATCCAAGCTGTTGGCAGGGGAGAGCATTCTCTTGCTTGAGGCAATGGGCTCTTGTTGTGGGCAAAGGGTCACAGCTGCCATTTTCTGTGTGCAGTGTAAGGACCCCAGGGAGGGAGCTCTTTGAATTTCACCAATATGGTTCTGGGTATTGGAAACTAAACCGTGTTTTACTTGAAGGCTAGTAGATGCTGGAGGCCTGTCCTTGTTCATTTCTGGTACAGTCTTTGTGTCAGTATCTACAACATACAGGTTACTGGTCACAGAGAGGGAAGGGTGCATCTGCTCATGAGTTATCAGTATCTGTGGCAATTGGAGAGCACCTGGTAGGTTTTGAGAAGGTGGGTCATTTTGTAGGCTTACAGGCAAGACTATTGATTGTGTCTTATTGCTTACAATCTGAAAACACGGTTGTGCCACACAGACATTGTGGAGAACATCTGAAGACTTCAAAATACTTTGCATCTGATTGGCAATAGGTATTGTTAAGACGGGCAAAGTTGTCTGAGTACCCTGTGTGGTAGAGAGAGAGTATGTTTGGCTTGGTCTCAGAGCAGGACACTGCAGTTGGTATTTGGGCACAAAGCTTTTGTCTTGAGAGTCATCTGAGTTGTTCTGGGCATCTTCTTGGCCAACCACGACATGAACCACAGATTGCTGTACATTTTGGCATGTCTGAACCCTCGACGTTAGGTGCCAAGGGTGTGGAAGGCCATGAATTTGAGGCAGTTGACCTTGGCTGCCCAAGTTAATGCTTTGCACCATTCTTTCATTCTTCTGAGGGAGAGTTTCTCCACAATGCACAATAAAGGGTTGGGCAAGGGGTGGCTTGTTGGTAGTCTGTTGAGGCCTCTGCTGAGATGTAGAGAATACAGTGGGGAGCCTCTGGAGAGGTATGGCATGCCTCCCGACATGTTGCTGACTCTCTGGCCCAATCTTTAAAGACATCTGGCGTACCAAGGGCCCCCTTCGCCTTTCAATGAGAGGTACCTGTACAGACGGGAAGGCTTGAGCACTCGTTGGCAGTTCCATTGGTGACATTGACCTGTTGGGTGGCAAAGACCTGCTGGGGGAGACACTGCCAAAGTCAAAGGACTTGCTGCGATAGTCGCACAAGATCTCCACTGAGGGTTGAGTGCAACTGATCTGTTCTGAGGCAGCACGTCTTATCATGCCAGGGACCCCCAGGGTGTTGAAGGCTATTGGTAGCCCTTGATGCTCAGATATTTTGTTCACAAATTCTCCTCTGGAGGGGCTTTCTGACCTGGATGGCTCATCCCGGTCGAAGGAGGCTGAGATACTGGAGCATCTTGAGAGGCTACTGTCTCTGCTGAGGCTACGAGATAGTGAGGACTCGAAGCTTGATTCTCCAGAGGAGTGTTCCATCTGAGCCAGACGAATTCTCTTTTTCTTGGGTGGAAGCTTTTCTGTCGGTAGTTTGGACAGGCTCTCGCTCCTCTGGGGCCAGTTGAATGTATCTGCAACCTTTTCCCCTTGCTCAGTGCTCTGACCGTCATGCTCCCGATCGGGTTCCTCTGTGACCAGGATTTCAGGAATGTTATTTTGGCGAACCAGACGAGACTGCTGGACAGCAGCACAGCTCTCAGCCACTGCTGCTAAAGTGCTGTCGACACGGTTTTCCATCCCTTGTTTCCCCTGGTCGGCACATTTAGGAATGGACATCTTTTCATGGTAGCTTTCTAATGAAATATTGGCAGTAGCATCGGTCTTAGTTTTTCCTGTGCTATGGCCATCTTTGTACATGAAATCAACAGGAGAGGCCCTGTCAATAGATTCAGAAGTCTCAAAGGAATTGGGCTTGCTTAAAGAGTTGGTGTGTCTGATAACTGATGTACCGCTGCCTTGCCTCTGTAGGTCGCCTCTCTCTTTACCAGAGGTGTTAACCTGGGTTTCTCTGATCGGTGACAGTCTTGATTCTGATGCATCTGTACCTCTTGCTACTAGTTGATTTTGAGTTATTTGCGGTGGGTTGCTTTTAGGCTGTAGATCAACCATGATAGAGTGCTGAGAAAATGGCCGACCTGAACTGGCTGTTGATAGTTGGCAAGAATCAAAACTGACAGAGCATGGGGGATTGGTGTCAGTTGGTGATTGGTCATCATCGTCACCAACACTCTTCATTTTCCTTCTTTTTCTAAATGATTGCTGTTGGTCCATTATTCCTGAAATAACTGTTCTGGGGACTAACGGCTGCTGCATGACATGTTGAAAAACATCCTGCTCAGTCTCTTTGACAGATACTGGCTTGTTTTTCGGACCATGGAGCTCTGAACAATAGAATTTCTTGTGATTTTCAAAGTTTTCTAGTTTTCGGTACCTATTGCGACAGGTCTCACATTCATACATTGTGCCTTTGCTCTGCAAAGGCTTTCGGTTTCGGTCTTGTGCATGCTCAAAAGACCTGCTTCTTTGCATTAACTCAGTGGAGATGCTAGACCCATGGTAACCTTCGTCCATGGAACGGACTGAGGTAAGGCCCTCACTTGTGGAGAAATCCTCCACTGCTACTTGTCGTACAAGAGTACGAGAATGTATTGCTGGATTTGGGGTAGAGGGGGCAGATGAAAACACATCATCGTTTAAGGAACTAATTTTGTCATCAAAGGACTGACAGATCCGTAGTGGGTGGGGTTGCTGGACAATGTTTGGTGGGAGACCCGAGTGCCCTGGAGTTGTGGGCATAGAATTACTTCTTGTTATTGGTAAACAGTCCATTGGTGTATACTGATTGGGTACAGATAGAAGAAATACTGGCTTAGATTTTTCTGTGGGGGTGAAGGGGGACTTGGGTATGTCTGAGCTGGAACTCGACCGTCTCGCCATTGGTTTAAGGTCAAATTGAAAAGAGTCTTTAAATATATATGACTTGGGGGAGTCTATGCTACCTCTCCTAGAAAGAGAAGTCCTTCTTGGTTTGACACTGTCCAGTTGTTTGTCGTCAACCACTGCCTCATTGTCCGATATTAACTTTGAGATTCGTTCCTCAAGAGAGAGTGCTTTTGTTTCTAACGGAGGACGCATTTGTCCTTGCACAACACGTGGCTTCTCCACAGAAGCTACATGCATGGCAGTGGCAACCACTGCAGGGAGATTAGGAAGTACATTTTTGGTGACATCCATGTCTGTTGGTGGGGTTATTTTGACAAAGGGACTCGGAGGACTCATGGCCTGGTCTGCACTTTCAGAACGTGAGAAGTAACCAGAGTCTGTGCTGCCTAAACTGCGAGGACTAAGCAGACACTTGCCCTGCTGCTGCTGAGAAAAGTCTGTGGCTTGCTGCCTCTGAAGCTGACCATGTCCGCCTCCTGGTGGAGTCCTGCACTGCTGATCCTCATCCTCACTTGCTGCATCCTGTAAGGGGTTTGTGCAATCCACCTCTTTCAAGGACGACAGGACGGTGATGCTGGACCTCAGATGTGCCGTTTGGAAGTCCTTTTGCCGCTGGGCAGTAGCCTGCTCAGGGCTGGAGTCTGTGACTCTTGGACTGTCCGCCCGCTGAGGGGAAACATTGACAGGATATACGACCACTTTTGGTAGGCTAGCTGTCCCTTTGGACTCATAGCCCCTCTGACTCAGAGGGAAAACAGCTGATGGTTCCCCTGCATCCCCATGATTGCCTTGTGTTGTGCCTGCACTCAGCAAACTGCTCTCAGAGAACGCTGCAACACTGCTTTGTGATGAGTCAGGGTCTAGGTCTGCTGTGCTACTTTCCTCATCGCTGTCCCCACTTTCCTCCACATCTGAATGTGTTCCAAGTGCTTTGTCAGACTCCACGGAGAGGGACCCACTTCCAGAGTCAGAACGCGCCACAAGCCCCAGTTTTATTGCGTGAGCATGGGATTTCTTATGCTTGTACAAGTTGCTCTTAGTTTTGAATGAGAAGCCACAAGTAACACATGGGTAGGGACGCTCTCCTGTGTGAGACCTGATGTGCTTGAGTAACACACTGGGCTTTGCACATGCCCGACTGCAGTATTCACACACATACTTCCCCTGCTTCTTAGGCTTCTGGTCCTTTGCTGAGATGCTACACATCTGTTCAAGCCCAAAGTTCACAACCGTGGCCATCTGGGCTGGGTTGTAACCAGGTGTAACAGGGACTTGAATGGTGCTAGGGACACTAGCCGATAGGGACTGGCATGTGTGCACCACCGGCGGCTGGCTCCGAGGCAAGGAATTGGAGCCTGAGGGAACAGGTGAATGAGTTAGGGTATCGGAGGAGCCAGTACTGAAGCTCATCTGCAAGCCAGGCTTTTCCCCACAGTTGCTGAAATGCTGGGTAGCAAGCTGCAAAGTCTGCAAGGGAACAGCCTGGGTAGAGGAGTGCATTGTGTAGGTCTCGTGTTTATTTACAAAGTCATTCTGCATATGCGCAGGCTGAGTTTGGAGTCCAAAATGTATAGCTGGCATAGCATTTACTTCACTATTAGACTGAGCAGAAAGAGTTCGGCCAGGTTTTTCAACGGCTGTGACTGGAAAGGATTTTTTATTTTCTGACAAGGAGCTGAAGTCTGATTCCATAGCCCTGAGCAAGACTTCAAGGGGAGCGCTAGCATGGTAAGGAGAGTCACCTTCACAGCTTGTTTCGCCACTCTTACTGTCCTTGAGCTGCTGAGACTCCCCAACACCAGAGACAGATTCCTCTTTACCACTGATGGGATCGAGAGACTGTGGCTTTGAGAAGGACGTATCTCTCTGCTTTAGCCTATCATTGTCAATGGAGGATGTCACTCCCTCAGAGGATTCAGCATTAGGCTGGACATACTCCGTACCTCGGTTCTGGCTTGGTGAGCTGGCAGGGTTTTGAGAAGGGCTGTTGGGGTAGGAGCAAGAGGGTGCGGCTTCCTTGGACGAGGCAGCTTGGAGTGTTGCCACGGAGGTCTTGGACTGCAAGGACTTCTTTACGGGAGATTTGGGTATTTTCTTCAGCTGGTTTTCTGCCACAACCTTTTTCCTCTTCAGTGCCTTTATGTTATCTGCACTTCTTCGACCACCCTCATTGATCCCTGTAAAGCAAACAAAAGAGAAATTGGCATGCATATTGAAATAATATTATATAATATACAATAACAACATGCTAGCAGACATTTTTATCCAAAGCGACTTAGAGTCATGCGTGCATTCATTTTACGTATGGGTGGTCCCAGCGGGAATCAAACGCATGACCCTTTGGAGTTGCAAGCGCCAAGCTCTACAGCCTGAGCTGCAGTTTATGCAAAATAAAAATCATCTGATATGCTATGAGGATCTTCACTGAGAAGAATAGATATGATTCACCAGGAATTCACCAACCAGATAAAAAATATGGTTTGGCCTGTGTTAGAAGAAACCACCCTGCAAACTGTGCTACCAAGCCTCTGTTTTGTTGATTAATTGGAAGTGAAGTTTGTTATGCAATACTCCTCAATGAACAAATTCCTCTGAAATTTTTCTGTCAATTTCATCCAAACAATTCTGTACGCAGGCATATTCCTAGTTTATGTTTTATCTTGCACAAAATATTCAGAGCATGATAATCAATTAGTGTATTTTACAAAATAAAACGCATCCCCAGTTGCATTAACCATCGGTCTTTCTACCAAAGATAAAAGGCTGTACTCTACCTGTGCATCAAGATTTTTAACGGTAGCAGCAAATCACTTGTCTATGTCTGTCGTTTGTTCTGTAAAACCTCCATCCTCAACACCAACACCAGCCAACCTTTACCGCTCACTGCCTTTTGTCTCTGACACATTTCGTTCTCATGGATGAGGCTTCTTATTTTGAGCTCTGGAAGTTCTCCTCCGCAGCACGAGCTGTGCGTCTGAAGCCACTGAGGCCCACGCATCATTACAGTATGAATAAAACCCACTCTCTTCCTCGCTCTCTTCCTCATTCCCACTTCTTTTCAAACCATCCCTTAACATGTTCCATTTCATAATGATGTTGAGGATAGATTAATAAAAAGCAAACCTCTTCCCTATAAATGTGTACCCTAATGCAATGTTATTGTATATACATTGCATATGCATACATTAAATAGGTAGTGCATGTGTATTAGAGTATATGGAAACATGTCGAGTAACGAAGTCAATCCCTGATTGCACTTAATCCTGGAGAGAACCAGCGCTACCGGTGCTAATTATTATTGTGCCAGATAATTACATAACACCAAATACAGTAATGGGAAACAGGTGTATTTCATTACTACGTTACCACACAATTAAGTGCAATTGCAGCTTTTATCCTGTGGGTGTGCAGTCAGTTACCCAACCAAATACAGCTTTTACTGTTTAAACCAGATAGACCAATAGAGGGCTGTTCCAGAACTCCTAAACCTGGCCTTGAATATGAAGTTGAAAAATAGTGACATTTTAATTAACATCTCTTTCATCATCTCCAGCACCACCCTAACATCAACATATGGAAAAATGGCACGTCTATGTTTTGTGGGAAAAACGACAAGTGCTTCCAATGACATCATCGTGTGCATTGTGTGATTTTAACCAACTATGAGTAGGCATTGCCTAATACTTACTAATTGGTTGATTGTGTCATTGGAATCACTTATTGTCCATCTTTTTTACTATAAAACATACTGTAGAAACATTCCATTTTCACATATGTTAATGTTGGGGTGGTGCTGGAGATGATGAATATGAAGTTGAAAAATAGTGACATTTAAACATAGTGAAATAACCTTTTGACGCTTAAGTTCTAAGTATTAATAACGCCTTACAGTGCGAGTTATTTTTGCACACAGTACCAGAATTCTATGCTGCTGTTCTAGAATTTGATTGTTGCATTTTGCCACTATTCTCTGCACCCCTCATTGCATCAAGATCACATTTTCTGCTTCATATTAGGCTTTATAAAACTATTTTTAACCACTCAATCTCTTATCCTTTCTGCTTATAGCAGTAGCAGCAAATATCTATAGTAATATTTATAATTAAATAATAATTATTATGATCTATATTAAATGAATATATGAAAGAGGCTGTGGTATTAGCCTGTCTGAGGGTCTGCACATGTGAGACGGTGTAACGATGTGCACTGAGGGTCGGGAAGCAAGTTCAGGGAGTGAGTGTTGTAAATAAATGCAACATAATACAAAACCAGAAACACGAACAACGCACAGACATAAAACTGAAACAGAAACAATGACGATTGGGGAAGGAACCAAATGGAGTGACATATATAGGGAAGGTAATCAGGGAAGTGGAGTCCAAGTAAGCCTGATGACGTGCAGGTGCGCGTAACGACGGTGATAGGTGTGTACCATAACGAGCAGCCTGGTGAGCTAGAGGCCAGAGAGGGCAAACACGTGACAGGCGGGAAACTTGAGGTGTTAAATCCGGTGTGTTTGATACAATAGTGTTGAACAAACCAAAGTGATCGCGGGGTATGAGCATATATTACATATGCAGGCCATGGCTAAGGGAAATGCTGGCATCATAAATACTTTTTCTTCATTTTTAAAAATGTATTTAATTCATTCTACCCAGGAAAAACTAGGCTACAGCGGTGCCTACATTTGATCATCCTGTCAACGTATTATCACCACTGGGCATTTAGCCTAAAGACGCCTGCCTCGTCGCCAGCGATGAAGATATTTTGCGTTATGGCTTGGATAAGTTTTAGCCTGGTCAGAGCGGAGGAGAGTGAGAACAGGGTCATGTAATCAACAAAGTGAGGTAGTTTGCTCACACACACTTTTCAGTTCTGCCAACAAATTTTCTATGGGATTGAGGTCAGGGCTTTGTGATGGCCACTCCAATACCTTGACTTTGTTGTCCTTAAGCCATTTTGCCACAACTTGGAAGAATGCTTGGGGTCAATGTCCATTTGGAGGACCCATTTGTGACCAAGCTTTAACTTCCTGACTGATGTCTTGAGATGTTGCTTCAATATATCCACGTAATTTTCCATCCTCACGATGCCAACTATTTTGTGAAGTGCACCAGTCCCTCCTGCATCAAAGCACCCTCACAACATGATGCTGCCTCCCCCAAGCTTCATGGTTGGGATGGTGTTCTTCGGCTTGCAAGCCTCCCCCTTTGTCCTCCAAACATAACAATGGTCATTCTGGCCAAACAGTTATATTTTTGTTTCATCAGACAAGAGGACATTTCTCCAAAAGTACGATCTTTCTTCCATTGTGCCGTTGCAAACCATAGTCTCTCTTTTTTTAATGGCGGTTTTGGAGCAGTGGTTTCTTCCTTGCTGAGAGGCCTTTCAGGTTATGTCGATATAGGACTCGTTTTACTGTGGATATAGATACTTTTTGTACCAGTTTCCTCTAGCATCTTCACAAGGTCCTTTGCTGTTGTTCTGGGATTGATTTGCACTTTTCGCACCAAAGTACGTTCATCTCTAGGAGACAGAACACATTTCCTTCCTGAGCGGTATGACAGCTGCGTGGTCCCATGGTGTTTATACTTGCGTGCTATTGTTTATACAGATGAACGTGGTACCTTCAAGTGTTTGGAAATTGCTCCCAAGGATGAACCAGACTTGTGGGGGTCTACCATTTATTTTCTGAGGTCTTATCTGATTTCTTTTGATTTTCCCATGATGTCAAGCAAAGAGGCACTGACTTTGAAGGTAGGCCTTGAAATACATCCACGGGTACACCTCCAATTGACTCAAATTATGTAAATTAGCCTATCAGAAGCTTCTAAAGCCGAGACTTAATTGTCTGGAATTTTCCAAGCTGTATAAAGGCACAGTCAACTTAGTGTATGTAAACTTCTGACCCATTGGAATTGTGATACAGTGAATTATAAATCTGTCTGTAAACAATTGTTAGAAAAATGACTTGTGTCCTGCACAAAGTAGATGTCCTAACCGACTTGCCAAAACTATAGTTTGTTAACAAGAAATTTGTGGAGTGGTTGAAAAACAGGAGAGATGACCTAGTCATTCAAAAATCATGTTAAACACTATTTTTGCACACAGTCCATGAAACTTATTATGTGACTTGTTATGCAAATGTTTACTCCTGAATTTATTTAGCCTTGCCATAACAAAAGACATTTCAGCTTTTCATTTTTATTACGTTGTAAACATTGAGAAAAAAAACGTTCTACTTTGACATTGTGGGGTATTGTGTGTAGGCCAGTGACACAAAATCTCAAGGTAATACATGCTAAATTCAGGCTGTAACACAACATGTGGAATAAGTCAAGGGGTGTGAATAATTTCTAAAAAAGACACTAAGTTATGCTTGGTGGTCTTGTAAATTAATAGGTATAAATCAATTATTTGCGCTTGCAATGAAATGCAGTTTTTCACCAGCCATGTTTAATCTTAGATTACTATTCCGGATTACATAGTACATTGCAGGGAATGGCCATGAGTTAGAACGCAAGGGAGAAAAATGACAAAGACAAGGAAAATGAGAAGCCATTGAAATGGTGTCCTAGTAGCACCTATTGATAGTGCCTTTCCATGGGGATTAACCTGTGATTTACAGGCCTGGTGACATCACCAGTGGTGTATTTGGAGAGGGGATTTAGACGATCAATACATTGTTAGTTCCGAATCCTCTCGCTTCAACACATAACCCCACCCAACCTCATTCAAAAGGAGACTGAGGCTGTGTCTCAAAGGGAACCCTATTCCCTATTTAGCACACTACTTTTGGGCCCTGGTTGAAAGTGCTGCACTATAAAGTGAAAAGGGTGCCATTTAGGATGGATACTATGTAGGGCCTGCTCAGAAAGCAGGGGGGGATCTAATGGGATAGAGGAAATACCGGAACCTTCCTGATGTAGTAATCTCTTTGGCATACTAACACTAATCTTCCTAGCTAAGGAACATAGCCTTAACAGCGTTCAAGGCATGAGTAAATATTTATATCTAGGTCCCAAATAGTACCCTATTCTCTCTATCAGTGGTTCCCAACCGTGGCACACTGATGGGATAACAATTCCACACCTAAAATTCCCCAAATGTCCCTATGAACTTATTTAGTGGTGATGACCTCCACCTCACCTGGTACATACTACAAATAATCTATACAGATGTAACCATTTGTTCCATTCAATGTATTATCTGAGTGATATTCTTTCTAGTGGGACTGGTGCTCCCAAATCAAATAATCACATTCATTCCACAGGTTACATTTATAATTGAGTGTTCAAAAAAAGTAGCAATATTAGGAAAACACAGTTTGAAAACTACTGCCCTGTATAATGCACTACTCAAAAAGTAGTGCACTACATAGGGAATAGGGTGTCAATTGGGATGCATCCTTTCTCCACGATAAACTCTGATCAGAGAAGTATCCTACAAATGGCAAGGAATTCTTCAAAACTAACCTGCTACGAGGCAGGTTAACTCAAGACTAACTCCATTTCAAATTAAATCACTTTTCTTTTTGGTCACGTGTCGAATACAACCGGTGCAGACCTTCCAGTGAAATGCTTACTTACGAGCCCTTAACAAACAATGCAGACTAAAAAACTACAAAACTGCTGAATAAACTGAAGGAAAAATAGTACCACAATAAAATAACAACAAGGATATATACAAGGGGTACCAGTACCAAGTCAATGTGCAGGGGTACGAGGTAGTCGAGGTAATATGTATACAGTATACTGACTCTGCGTGCAATGAACGCAAGAGAAGTGACACAATTTCACCTGGTTAATATTGCCTGCTAACCTAGATTTCTTTTAGCTAAATATGCAGGTTTAAAAATATATACTTCTGTGTATTGATTTTAAGAAAGGCATTGATGTTCATGGTTAGGTACACTTTGGAGCAACGATACGCACCGCATCGATTATATGCAACGCAGGACACGCTAGATAACTACACATGGTTGACGATATTACTATAGTACTAGTTTAACTAGTGATTATGATTGATAGATTTTTTTATTAGATAAGTTTAACGCTAGCTAGCAACTTACCTTGGCTTACTGCATTTGCGTAACAGGCAGTCTCCTCGTGGAGTGCAATGAGAGGCAGGTAGTTAGTGTTGGACTAGTTAACTAAGGTTGCAAGATTGAATCCCCGAGCTGACAAGGTGAAAATCTGTCGTTCTGCCCCTGAAAGAGGCAGTTAACCAACCGTTCCTAGGCCGTCATTGAAAATAAGAATGTGTTCTTAACTGACTTGCCTAGTTAAATAAAGATTAAAAGGTGTAAAAAAATATTAAAAAATAAGTAAAACGGCCAAATCGTTGTCCAAAAATACAGATTTCCGATTGTTATGAAAACTTGAAATCGGCCCTAATTAATCTGCCATTCCAATTAATCGGTCGAGCTCTAGTATAGAGACAAAGTAGAGTCGCAATTCAACGGCTCAGCCACAAGAGGTATGTGGCAGGGTCTACAGTCAATCACGGGTTACAAAAAGAAAACCAGCCGCGTCGCGGACCAGGATGTCTTGCTCCCAGACAGACTAAATAACTTTTTTGCTCGCTTTGAGGACAATACAGTGCCACTGACACGGCCCGCTACCAAAACCTGTGGACTCTCCTTCACTGCAGCCGACGTGAGTAAAACATTTAAACGTGTTAACCCTCGCAAGGCTGCAGGCCCAGACGGCATCCCCAGCCGCGTCCTCAGAGCATGCACAGAGACCAGCTGGCTGGTGTGTTTACGGACATATTCAATCAATCCTTATCCCAGCCTGCTGTTCCCACATGCTTCAAGAGGGCCACCATTGTTCCTGTTACCAAGAAAGCTAAGATAACTGAGCTAAACGACTACCGCCCCGTAGCACTCACTTCTGTCATCATGAAGTGCTTTGAGAGACTAGTCAAGGACCAGATCACCTCCCCCTACCTGACACCCTAGACCCACTCCAATTTGCTTACCGCCCCAATAGGTCCACAGACGATGCAACCACACTGCACACTGCCCTAACCCATCTGGACAAGATGAATACCTATGTGAGAATGCTGACTACAGCTCAGATTTTAACACCATAGTACCCTCCAAACTCATCATCAAGCTCGAGACCCTGGGTCTCGACCCCACCCTGTGCAACTGGGTACTGGACTGCCCTCAGGTGGTGAGGGTAGGTAACAACATCTCCACCCCGCTGATCCTCAACACTCGGGCCCCACAAGGGTGTGTTCTGAGCCCTCTCCTGTACTCACTGTTCACACACGACTGCGTGGCCATGCACGCCTCCAACTCAATCATCAAGTTTGCGGACGACACTACAGTGGTAGGCTTGATTACCAACAACGAAGAGACGGCCTACAGGGAGGAGGTGAGGGCCCTCGGAGTGTGGTGTCAGGAAAATAACCTCACATTCAACGTCAACAAAACAAAGGAGATGATCGTGGACTTCAGGAAACAGCAGAGGGAGCACCCCACTATCCACATCGAGGGGACAGTAGTGGAGAGGTAGTAAGTTAAGTTCCTCAGTGTACACATGACGGACAAACTGAATTGGTCCACCCACACAGACAGCGTGGTGAAGGCACAGCAGCGCCTCTTCAACCTCAGGAGGCTGAAGAAATGTGGCTCGTCACCAAAAGCACTTACACACTTTTACAGATGCACAATTGAGAGCATCCTGTCGGGCTGTATCACTGCCTTGTACGGCAACTGCTCCGCCCACAACAGTAAGGCTCTCCAGAGGGTAGTGAGGTCTGCACAACGCATCACCGGGGGCAAACTACCTGCCCTCCAGGACACCTACACCACCCGATGTCACAGGAAGGACATAAAGATCATCAAGGACAACAACCACCCGAGCCACTGCCTGTTCACCCTGCTATCATCCAGAATGCGAGGTCAGTACAGGTGCATCAAAGCAGGGACAGAGATACTGAACAACAGCTTCTATCTCAAGGCCATCGGACTGTTAAACAGCCACCACTAACATTGAGTATCTGCTGCCAACATACTGACTCAACTCCAGCCACTTTAATAATGGGAAAATTGATGTACAAATGTATATCACTATCCACTTTAAACAATGCCACTTATGTTTACATACCCAACATTACTCATATCATATGTATATACTGTACTCTATACCATCTGCATCTTGCCTGTGCCGTTCTGTACCATCAAATTTTATTTGAACCAACCATAGACATGCAGTATATTACATATATAAGTATTCAGACCCTTTACTGAGTACTTTGTTGAAGCACCTTTGGCAGCGATTACACTCGAGTCTTCTTGGGTATGACACTACAAGCTTTGCACAGCTGTATTTGGGAAGTTTCTCCCATTCTTCGCTACAGATCCTCTCAAGCATTATCGGGTTGGATGGGCAGCGTAGCTGCACAGCTATTTTTCCGGTCTCTACAGAGATGTTTGATCGGGTTCAAGTCCGGGCTCTGGCTGGGCCACTCAAGGACATTCAGAGACTTGCCCCGAAGCCACTCCTGCATTTCCTGGCTGTGAGTTTAGGGTTGTTGTCTTGTTGGAAGGTGAACCTTTGCCACAGTGTGAGGTTCTCAGTACTCTGGAGCAGGTTTTCATCAAGGACCTCTCTTTACTTTGCTCCGTTCATCTTTCCCTCGACCCTGACTAGTCTCCCAGTCTATGCTACTGAAAAACATTGCCACAGCATGATGCTGCCACCATGCTTCCCTGTAGGGAAGGTGCCAGGTTCCCTCCAGATGTGACGTTTGGCATTCAGGCCAAAGAGTTCAACCTTGGTTTCATCAGACCAGAGAATCTTGTTTCTAATGGTCTGAGAGTCTTTTAGGTGCCAAGCGGGCTGTCATGTGCCTTTTACTGAGGAGTTGCTTCCGTCTGGCCTATTGGTGGAGTGCTGCAGAGATGGTTGTACTTCTGGAAGGTTCTACCATTTTCACAGAGGAACTCTGGAGCTCTGTCAGAGTGACCATCGGGTTCTTGGTCACCTCCCTGACCAAGGCCCTTCTCCTCCGATTGCAGAGTTTGGCCAGCGGCCAGTTGTAGGAAGCATCTTGGTGGCTCCAAACTTCTTCCATTTAAGAATGATAGAGGCCATTGTGTTCTTGGGGACTTTCAATCCCCACATCTGTGCTGACACAATCCTGTCTCTGAGCTCTACGGACAATTATTTTGACCTCATGGCTTGGTTTTGGTTCTGAAATGCACTGTCAACTATGGGACCTTATATAGACGGGTGTGTGTGCCTTTCCAAATCATGTCCAATAATTAAAATTTAACACAGGTGGACCAATGGAAACATCAATGGAAACAGGATGCACCTGAGCTCAATTTTAAGTCTCATAGCAAAGGGTCTGAATGCTTATGTAAATAAGGTATTTCTGTTTATTCGTTATACATTTCTAAAAAAAATGGTTTTGCTTTGTTGTTAGGGGGTATTGTGTGTAGCTTGGGGAGGACAATTTAATCAATTTTAGAATAAGGCTGTAACGTAACAAAATGTGAAAAAAGTCAAGGGGTCTGAATACTTTCTGAATGCACTGAGCTGGAATTTCAAGCTAACTGAAGCTGGTTAGCTTTAGAAAACACTGAGTAGATCTAGCTTGCGTCATAGGATACCCCTCTGTACAGCTGTTGTTTTTTTTACAGTAGCATAACCCCTTTCAAAAAGAAAGCCTTCGCCGTATTCCACCTCATGAGCTTCTGTGATTGGCCAATTAAAAGGTTCCTTGCATGTATTGTACAAAAAAACAAGAACATTTTGACTTGACTGACTTTAGGGTACATTGAATGATGTGCTGTTTACATCAGTATTATCATAGGGTTGACACAGGCTACCTCAAGTTATCATTAACATCAGAGGACAAAATGTATTGTGTAGCAACTATGCAAAGCTTATTCAATACACTGACTGTCAGAAATTGCATCCTATTCCCTATGTGGTGCACTACATTTGACCAGGGCCAATAGGGTTCTAGTCAAAATTTGTGTACTACATAGAGAATAGGGTGCCATTTCTGAAGCACCCAATGACTGCCTGAGGAAACAAAGACGGAAAATATCCAGGCAGTTTTTCCTGCGTTAAAAATGTAATCTCCATAATGTAATGACTGAACTCCACTGACACAGCGCACAAAGGACCAATACTTTTTCCTATGATGAGCTCAAAAAGACACTCCCAACATTTGCCACAGAACAGCAGCAGTTGCAGCAGAACGTAAAATGGCACAGTACGTTCTTTACAAATCACTGCGTTACTGTAAGTATGGACAGGAAAATAAATTCCCGTCACAGCATACACTTAGTTAACTAGCATATGTTGAAAGTGAAAGCATTCCATTAATTCCCTTTGATTGTTACTCATCGATTAGAAATTATACCTTTCTGTGCGCCGGCTTTGGTATCTTTCAGTTCATTCTGTGCTTCTTCGATTTTATCTGCAACACAAGAAAGGAAGGATACCTGTTGGTTTTCAGCACAGAGAAACAAACCAGAAGTAAGAGGCTGATTATTATCCACACTATAGGCAATGTAGAAAATAACTAATGATCCTGGGGATGCTTCCTACACTGGTGTTGTGATATGGAGAGGTTTTTTATTATAATAAGAACCAGACCTTCTTAGGGGAGGGAGAACACCAGAATACTACAAAAACCATCATTATGTGAACAGCTCTTAGGGAAGGTACACACATAGGTAATGTCCCAAATGGCACCCTTTTTCAAATTAGTGCACGATAGGGAATAAGGTATGAATTGGGACACAATGTTGAGAGCTCTTAAAATGCCTCAATTCCACAGCATATGCATGATACATGTTAGCGGAAAATGAGCTAAAAAAATGAACGCAGGGATAATGTAATTCTAATTACCTTTAAGAAACTGAAGGGATTCCATGAGGATCAAGGTATGGATAAGATCAAGCACAACCTAGGCGACATCACAACACAACTCACATGGCTGTTTATTATTTCCATCTCGATTAGACCTTTTATAGTGTGTCTTTGTCCCAAATGTATTCACACCCTTGACCTTTTCTGCATTTTGTTGTTACAGACAAAATTTAAAATGGATTAAATTGACTGGCCTACACACAATGCTTCATAATGACAAAGCAGAATTATGTTTATCAAAAAATTGTACAAATGTATAAAAAATGAAAATCTAAAATATCTTGAGTCAATAAATATTCAACCCCTTATTTATGGAAGCCTAAAGTTCAGGAGTAAACATTTGCATAACAAGTCACAAGTTGCATGGACCCACTGTGTGCAATAATAGCGTTTAACATGATTTCTGAATGACTACCTCATCTCTGTACCCCACACATACAATTATCTGTAAGGTCCTTCAGTCAAGCAGTGAATTTCAAACACAGATTTAACAAGAAAGACCAGGGAGATTTTCAAATGCCTTGCAAAGAAGGGCACTTATTGGTAGATGGGTGGAAAAAAAGCAGACAAATAATATCCCTTTGAACATAGTGTAGTTATTAATTACACTTTGGATGGTGTATCAATTCAACCAGTCACTAGGCGTCCTTCCTAACTCAGTTTCCGGAGAGGAAGGAAACCGCTCAGGGATTCCACCATGACGCCAATCCTAGAGGAAAACGGGGTTCAGTTTGCTTTCCACCAGACACTGGGAGATTAATTCACCTTTCAGCAGGACAAATATCTAAAACGCAAGGCCACTTCTACACTGGAGTTGCTTACACAAAAAGACTGACAGCTGTAATCGCTGCCAAAGGTGTTTCTCACATGTATTGACTCAGGGGTGTGAATACTTATGTATATTATATATTTCTGTATTTCATTGTCAATACATTTTCAAAAATAAACAAAAACATGCATGTTTTCACTTTGTCATTATCTGGTATTGAGTGTAGATGGGTGATAACAAAGCAAAAACATATTTAACCCATTTTGAATTCAGGCTGTAACACAACAGGTGAAATAAGGGGTATGAATACTTTCTGAAGTGTCATGCCCTGACCATAGAGATCTTTTTATTCTCTGTTGGTTAGGTTGGGGTGTGACTAGGGTGGGTCATCTAGGTAATTATATTTCTATGTTGGCCTGGTATGGTTCCCAATCAGAGGCAGCTGTTTATCGTTGTCTCTGATAGGGGAAATGGCTGCCTAAATATGATCCCCATTATGCTTTGTGGGATCTTGACTACGTATAGTTGCCTGTGAACACGATTGTTGCTTCACGTTTCATTTTGCGATTTATTGTTTTTTTTGAGTTTCACTTCCTAATAAAGAGAATGGAACCATACCACGCTGCATCTTGGTCCACTCATTATAACGATTGTGACATGAAGGAACTATAAAGGGAATATGGTGCCATTTGGTTGCTAAATTCTTAATTGCTAAATTGTAATTATTTCGCTACTATGACCTATTCATTGCCTTACCTCCCTAATCTTACTACATTTGCACACACTGTATATCAACTTTTCTATTGTGTTATGTGTAACTCTGTTGTTTGTGTCGCACTGCTTTGCTCCATCATGGCCGGGTTGTAAATGAGAACTTGTTCTCAACTGGCCTACCTGGTTCAATAAAGGGGAAATATATATATTTTTTATTAGTAGCCTACCAAATGTACTAACTGCCTGGTACTCAGCACTCTATTGTCCCTCTAATCACTGTCTCCACTAAAAATAGGAGAATCAGCTTTCTATAGGCTAGGCCTACGACTGTATACTTATTTCTCAACTTTCCTAATATTAAACACCGTGCTTATATTTACAACAGGAGTATAGCCTATCTGGCTGGCATGAAAATAAACAACGGAGAAAAGCGCCCTCCATTCGCTATTTAAGTGCATAGATTACATGTTTTTTCCTGCTGCCCCTGTTTCAATACAGGTGCGTGATAATGGTCCATTCTAAATCAAAACAAAATTCACACAGTTTTTATTATATGTAAAGACAAGAATAAATCAAGAATAGTCTGTTGGGTGATATTAGCCTATCACTGGTGAATTATATATTATCACTCGTGAATGATGCCAAGCATAAACTTTTTCAAATCATAGTTGCCCACCTCATGTAGCCTAGCCCATAGGCCTATATGTTTTAATAAGGTTTGTATCACAATTAAAGTGGCCAAATAACTTCTTAAAATGAAGCACAATAATCTGATTTATAAGGGGTGTAGAGCCTAACTGGCAAAAAAAAGCAGTGCATGAGTTTCAAGTTTAGGGAAGATAATTTTCCCCATAAAAATGCATCTTTATAAGAAAAGCATTACATGCAAAATTGCACTTTTGATAATGGTGTTTCCACTAATGAAACATTCACGCATATATATATATATATATATATATATATATATATATATATATATATATATATATATATATATATATATATATATATATATATATATATATATATATATGAGCATTGCTGCGCTTATAATGTGAAGAAATAAACTATTAGGCTATCAACATTTTAAGCTAAACATTCTGATCTGTTGCGTCAGCCACAGTGGGTAAAGTGTTTTTAAATTCTACTGGTTGTATTAATTTGGAAACGATCGTATCCCACAACTGTCCCAGACCACGTTAGGAATATTATTTCTCGCACAGAATAGGTCGACTTTGTACAATGGGGTTAGTAGATTGACATAGGCTTGTGCTTTTGCTGTTCGTTAGACCCACTCATCTTGTTGGCTGACGAAAAGTAAATGTAGTTCTTACAATATCTTCAATATGCACCTCGGAATTGAATTAGGACGCGAGCAGTTGCGTCCCGGATGTGTCTGTCTTCACTTGTAGCCTGTAAAAGGCATGGATTTTTTTGGGATGCATTACGGCCACACAAAGGGGATGCTGCAGGGAAATTGGAGGCATTATCAAGTTCTTGTCAAATTGAAGTCTGCGCAAAAAAAACAAAGCAGAGCTCAAGCCTTTCAAGCGACATTTTTCAAATCATCATTATTCACATCATGCAGCCTTACAAAACATATAGCCCAACGATTGTAGAACGAAAGTTACATTAATAACTCTAAATTAAGCATATAGGAATAACTATTTCTTTGTTAACCGCACAACACAGAATAGCCGCATGTGCGCACTCCCTCAAATCGCTTGGAGAAAATATCCTTTCTATTTTATTCAGCTTTGTTCATTTGTATTCTTCATCCTATAAAATAATGCCACGGAATTCTAAGAAAATCTTGTCTGCTAAATGAACTAATGTAACCCACAGCCATTTTAAATAGACTAATGGATTTATTGTGAAGGTATAGGCTATATTACATGGATTCATTAGACTTTTGAAAATGTAGACGTTCCAAAGGTCTGCATCAGTGGCTTGAAGGCTGTGTGTGGTAGCCAGGAGATTATGTGTTTGTTAATTAACTGTCAATTACCGTGAGACCAACAGTCATTTGCTTGACAATCATCGTCTGAAATTGTGACACCCCCCCACCACCACCACCCTAGCAATCGTAAACACCCACAGTTCAGTTTGCGCACGTGTGTATTGTGTGTGTGTCTGTCTGTCTGTCTGTCTGTCTGTCTGTCTGTCTGTGTGTATGTGAACTGAGATAGCATGTTCTTGGCACTGAGGCCTGGTTGGTATGCCTCCAGTGACAGAATCAGTAACCACAGAGTAACAGAGTCCCTCCGACACACACACACTTCCCTCAGCTTCAGTTCATAGAACCACATTGCCTACCAGGCATTCACTATAACTATCCACCCAAAGCTCCCTAAAGCATACCACAAATTATATTATTGCAAACTAATATAAAATAATAATAAATACTCATTTTCATTGGCCAGAGGATTTGAGGGTAGACTTTTACTATTATGCTTTATTGTTTGTACATGTATTGCATTAGACCACACTGGCAATCTAATCTTCACTGATTACTACTACAACAGAACAATCTGAGGGGTAATATGGGGTATGAGACCAGGGACAGCATTCACCATAGATCAGAATACACAATGATTGATGACACACCTATTAAGTATAAGCCACTATGCCCAGTACTGAGTGCACACCACCTCTGAACTGTGGTGAACAACACCGCCTCTGAACCTTAGTGAACAACACAGTTACAGTATGAAGCAGTGAAGGAGGGAGAAAGGGAGGCACTGGCACCAAATGGAACCCTATTTCCTTTATAGTGCACTACTTTTGAACAAGGCCCATGACCAGGGACCAAATGTCAGGGACCCCAAAAGTAGTGCACTATAAGGGAAATAGGGTGTGATTTGGGATGAAGATAACACACGTAATCAGAATGCTAGGAGTTATTAAGACCGTGGGGAATGATTAGTGTTCCTATTCCCCTCATTAAGATTCCTAGCTACTGTTATTACTGTGTGTGTTATTCCAGTACCCCTGTTATTAAAGGCAAGCTTTCAGAAGAGCCTTTTATGATGTGATGTTGGACATGGTTGGGATGACAGCCAGCTACGTGATTCACGAGAGGGAGAAAATGGAGAGATGTTAATCACGCAATTTTTACATGATTAATCAAATATAACGTACAAAAATAAACACTGCATTTATGTTGCCGGTGACGATGAACAGAGCACAATCATCTAAAACGTTCGTATCCCAAATGGCACCCTATTCCCTATATAGTGCACTGCTTTTGAACAGAGCCCTCTAAGACTAGTGCACTATATAGGGAATATAGTGCCATTTGGGACACATGCCTGACTGGAATTTAAACGGAGGGAGGGTCAACATTTGTTTTAGGGTATTGAACTCATGAAGCTATGTTATGGTTGCCAGTGACTGGACTGCTGTCGAGTGCAGGCTTAAGGAAAACAGAAAAATCTGAAGTTCATAAGATGCTTTCATACAAGAAAGCAGAGACTATAAATCAGTTCAATGCAGCTGTTTTGACACAAGGCACTGCACGACCTAGGCAGAGTCTGTAGTAGTACAAGTAGGTTATACCACCCTTTGGTTACACTTTCATAGATGAATTCCTTGATTTTAATTAGTTAATTATTACAACTTAGACAGCTGCTTTCACCATGTATTCAAGCAGCAAAACTGGAACATAACACCCAGTGTAATGGTTGTGATAAATTCAGAATTAATTCCCTTTCAACTCATGAGTTGAAATTCAAATTGAATTGTCCACACCCCACAGAATGTAGAATTAGAATTTCAGTTTGAGTGACAGAAAATAGCATTTCATTCAGTGCAATTCCAATAAATTCCACTCTGTCATAGAACATGAATGTTTCATTGAATCTGCCAGGTCAGATACAGTAACTTTTATCTGGAAACAATGTTCATATACTCTTAACCTTAGTGCTAGAAAAGCCAATTATGTTTCCACCAACCATTTCATTTGTTTGTTATTTTTTAAAGCTTTATGCTCAACTTGAGGGTTCAACTAATGCATTCAGGGATTATTTTCCCCATTTTGAACAACATTTTTGTGATTTTGTTTTCCTTGATCATTCATTTTAAGAGTTGGTCCTGACAATTGCATGTATATAACGACATGTTTTATGTACACTCAATGACCAGTTTATTAGGTACACCCATCTAGTACAGGGTCAGACCCCCTTTGCCTCCAGAACAGCCTAAATTCTTTGGGGGGTGGCAGGTAGCCTAGTGGTTAGAGCATTGGGCCAGTAACCAAAAGGTTGCCAGATCAAATCCCCAAGCTGACAAGGTAAAAATCTGTCGTTCTGCCCCCGAACAAGGCAGGTAACCCACTGTTCCTAGGCTGTCATTGTGAATAATAATTTGTTCTTAAAACCTGTTTGGGGAAGGGGGTAGTATTGTCACCTCCAGATGAGAAGTGTGCCCAAAGTAAACTAGGATATGCATAAAGTTGGTAGGCTTAGATAGAAAAAACACTAACGTTTCCAAAACTGTTAAAATCATGTCTGAGCATTACAGAATTGATATGGCAGGCTAAAACCTGAGGAAAATCCATCCAGGAAGTGCTATTATCTTTAAATGGGTGTTTTTCCATTGAAAGCCTATCCACTATATAAAGGGATATGACCCAGATTGCATTCAATTCAATTCAATTCAAGGGGCTTTATTGGCATGGGAAACATGTGTTAACATTGCCAAAGCAAGTAAGGTAAACAATAAAAATTAACAGTAGACATCACACATACAGAAGTTTCAAAACAATAAAGACATTACAAATGTCATATTATATATATATATACAGTGTTTTTACAATGTACAAATGGTAAAGGACACAAGATAAAATAAATAAGCATAGATATGGGTTGTATTTACAATGGTGCGTGTTCTTCACTGGTTGCCCTTTTCTCGTGGCAACAGGTCACAAATCTTGCTGCTCTGATGGCACACTGTGGAATTTCACCCAGTAGATATGGGAGTTTTTCAAAATTGGATTTGTTTTCGAATTCTTTGTGGATCTGTGTAATCTGAGGGAAATATGTCTCTCTAATATGGTCATACATTGGGCAGGAGGTTAGGAAGTGCAGCTCAGTTTCCACCTCATTTTGTGGGCAGTGAGCACATAGCCTGTCTTCTCTTGAGAGCCATGTCTGCCTACGGCGGCCTTTCTCAATAGCAAGGCTATGCTCGCTGAGTCTGTACATAGTCAAAGCTTTCCTTAATTTTGGGTCAGTCACAGTGGTCAGGTATTCTGCCGCTGTGTACTCTCTGTGTAGGGCCAAATAGCATTCTAGTTTGCTCTGTTTTTTTGTTAATTCTTTCCAATGTGTCAAGTAATTATCTTTTTGTTTTCTCATGATTTGGTTGGGTCTAATTGTGCTGCTGTCATGGGGCTCTGTAGGGTGTGTTTGTGAACAGAGCCCCAGGACCAGCTTGCTTAGGGACTCTTCTCCAGGTTCATCTCTCTGTAGGTGATGGCTTTGTTGTGGAAGGTTTGGGAATCGCTTCCTTTTAGGTGGTTATAGAATTTAACAGCTCTTTTCTGGATTTTGATAATTAGTGGGTATCGGCCTAATTCTGCTCTGCATGCATTATTTGGTGTTCTACGTTGTACACAGAGGATATTTTTGCAGAATTCTGCGTGCAGAGTCTCAATTTGGTGTTTGTCCCATTTTGTAAAGTCTTGGTTGGTGAGCGGACCCCAGACCTCACAACCATAAAGGGCAATGGGCTCTATGACTGATTCAAGTATTTTTAGCCAAATCCTAATTGGTATGTTGAAATTTATGTTCCTTTTGATGGCATAGAATGCCCTTCTTGCCTTGTCTCTCAGATCGTTCATAGCTTTGTGGAAGTTACCTGTGGCGCTGATGTTTAGGCCAAGGTATGTATAGTTTTTTGTGTGCTCTAGGGCAACAGTGTCGAGATGGAATTTGTATTTGTGGTCCTGGTGACTGGACCTTTTTGGAACACCATTATTTTGGTCTTACTGAGATTTACTGTCAGGGCCCAGGTCTGACAGAATCTGTGCATAAGATCTAGGTGCTGCTGTAGGCCCTCCTTGGTTGGTGACAGAAGCACCAGATCATCAGCAAACAGCAGACATTTGACTTCAGATTCTAGTAGGGTGAGGCCGGGTGCTGCAGACTTTTCTAGTGCCCGCGCCAGTTCGTTGATATATATGTTGAAGAGGGTGGGGCTTAAGCTGCATCCCTGTCTAACCCCACGACCCTGTGTGAAGAAATTTGTGTGTTTTTTCCAATTTTAACCGCACACTTGTTGTTTGTGTACATGGATTTTATGATGTCGTATGTTTTACCCCCACACCACTTTCCATCAGTTTGTATAGCAGACCCTCATGCCAAATTGAGTCGAAGGCTTTTTTGAAATCAACAAAGCATGAGAAGACTTTGCCTTTGTTTTGGTTTGTTTGGTTGTCAATTAGGGTGTGCAGGGTGAATACATGGTCTGTTGTACGGTAATTTGGTAAAAAGCCAATTTGACATTTGCTCAGTACATTGTTTTCATTGAGGAAGTGCATGAGTCTGCTGTTAATGATAATGCAGAGGATTTTCCCAAGGTTACTGTTGACGCATATTCCACGGTAGTTATTGGGGTCAAATTTGTCTCCATTTTTGTGGATTGGGGTGATCAGTCCTTGGTTCCAAATATTGGGGAAGATGCCAGAGCTAAGGATGATGTTAAAGAGTTTTAGTATAGCCAATTGGAATTTGTTGTCTGTATATTTGATCATTTCATTGAGGATATTCCCTATTGCTTCCACCAGCTGTGAACAGTCTTTAGAAATTGTCTCAGGCTTTTATTCCGAAAAATGAGGAGAATGATCACTTTCAATGAGTGGACAGTGGAAAGTCCCAGAGCTGTTTGGTGCGCGCAACAACCTTTCGTTTTTCTTTTATATTGACAACGCTATTGTCCGGTTGAAATATTATTGATTATTTAGACAAAAAACAACCTGAGGATTGATTATAAACATCGTTTGACATGTTTATACGATCTTCACTGGTACTATTTGGATTTTTCGTCTGCCTGCTGTGACCGCCTTTGAGCCAATAGATTACTGAACAAAACGTGCCAACAAAACGGTTTTGGACATAAGAGGGACTTTATCGAACAAAACTAACATTTACTGTGTAACATCGAGTCTCCCTTTAACCCCTCTCTCTCCATATTTTACTCCCTTTACATTGTCTCTCACTCTGTTTTACCTCTCCCTCACTCTCAAATCTCTTATATGATGGGCCCAGTCAGCAGCCCATTAATAGAGGCAGCATGAAAAATGGCACCCTATTCCTTATTTGGTGCACTACTTTTTGGTACCATTTGGGATGCAGAAAAGTCTCCCGGTAAAGACCCTCATGTCAAACTTTGATCCAGGCAACGTGATTACAACTGGGGATCAGATTGGTGGTGGAAGTGGCTTGTGAGGGCAGGATGCATGTCAATTAAGCTGCAGAGCCGTGGGCCTAAAACGAGTCATCGTTGGCGCTACCATGACAACCAGGAATCCTGTCCTCATTGCAGGCTGCCCCCCCCCCCCACACACACACACACACGCACGCGCACACACGCACACACACTGCCCCCTCTTTGCTCACTTCAGTGTGAGGTGGAATGTGATTAAACTGGTCACCATGGACCAAAAATGACAAATCACAACCACCACATGTGAAACATAATTGACTTGGCTACAACGCCCACATGTTAGTGAATTCCCGAAACACCAAGCCACAGCAAGGAGGAGGAGGAGCATAGCTTGCTCTAACTTTTCAATTAAACAGGGCCCCTTGTCAGCATTAGGCCCAAATTAATACAATTGGAGGAGTGTGCCCATGAGGTGCAGGGCACCTCTGCAGCAAACGCCTGGCTCGGACTGAGGCTCTCCTCGTGACAGGCAGCACCCACTACCTGCTACCTGTCTCGGCCTGCTACTAGAAAACCACCAGGCTCCTCGTCCCCTGCCTGCCCACCTCCCCCTGCCAGGCAGTAACACATTTAGCTCCGCTCAACAGCCTGCTCTGCCCTTCTGGTGCCTGGGCCTAGCCATGCCCACTATGCCAAACAACTAAGTCAATCTGTGATTGGCATATGTGTGTTCAGTTCAACAATGGAGCACAATGCCTGGTGGGCTGCAGAGCAAACAGTATGGTGGATGGCTTTATTATTGGCTGCATTCCAAATTACACTCCATCCCCTATATAATGCACTACTTTTGACCAGGGCCAATAGGGCACTTTGTATCTGGCAATAAACAGAGAGAACACAGTGGCAGAATACCTGACCACTAACTGACCCTAAATTAAGAAAATCTTTGACTATGTCCAGACTCAGTAAGCATAGCCTTGCTATTGAGAGAGGCCGTTGTAGGCAGATCTGGCCCTTGGGAAAAGACGGGCTATGTACACACTGTCCACAAAATGAGGAAACTCATTTCTAATATTTCTAATATTTTTTTGTTGATGCTGTTGTCCTCTCACTTTTGTTTGTTTATTTCACTTGCTTAGACAATATAAAATGTTTCCAATGCCAATAAAGCCCCACTGAATTGAGAGAGGGGAAAAGTGAGACTGATGCTGCTGCAGATGAGACAGGAACAGACAGCCATCCCCCACTTCTCTGTCACAGCAAGGGAGAGAGATGAAGATTGTGTAACTCAAAGAGCTACCTCCTCCTCGGGCACTCTTCCTGTCATCTGAAAATAAGATATTGCTTTTTCTGCAGCTCTCAGCAGGGACCTCCTGAAGCAGATAGCTACTGTACAGTACGGTCTGTCTGACACATGTTTGGGTCACACCCTTACAAGAAACCATTGGAGACGCCTATGGGTCTGGGGAAAACAACCAATCACAGACAAGAAAAGATACCAAAAAAAGAAGAACCTACACCCAGTATTCTAGGAAGTACAGTAAGCTCCTCCTGGTTACGGTCAGTGGGTGACACACACACTGTGGTAGATGAGATGAGGAAGCCCAGTGACTAGTGTCCTATTACCCAACAGTCTATCATCATCAGCAGACTTACAGGCTAGTGCACACTGCTTTGACCTTCCCCACTCCCACAGACACTCACTGGAAAGACTGGCTCCATCAGCCTTAATAGACCAGGAGGTATGGAGAGAGTGTGTGAGGATGAGAAAGAAATAACCACCCAGACTATCCTGTGCTAGACTGCAGTGCTGTGCTGAGTGCTCCGACTCTCTCAGTCAATCCTAGTGGACAAGGAGGGAGGGATGGAGAGAGAGAGAGAGAGAGGGGGGGGGGCAGAGAACGAGGAGAATTAAAAATAAAAAGGGAACCACGCAGACTTCAGTGCTGACTGCATGTTTGAGAGTTTCGCTTCTCAAAAGCCGTGCAGCATGACGAACAAATAATTCAGGCGAATCTCGCTCCGTCTCTCTGTCTCTGCAGTTACGGGATCAGCTTCCGACTACTAAGCACTCTGCGAGGACAGGAGGAGGGGAGGCAGCGTGGGAGGATGGTATGGTGCAGCGTTTCCTGTTGGGGCTGGGCGCGTCTCGTTCCATTGGGATAGACTGGGAGGGAGATGGTTGTGGTGTGGTGTGTATAGGCAAGGTAGTGAATGGACACAACATGCATTATGCACAAACTGAGTCAAACACCCAGTCACAACTTACAAGTTTGGTTTTGAACATGTACACACACACACACAAGTTTTGGTGTGGGTTCTTTACAGTGCGGCTGGCCCCACAGGAAACAGTGGGAGGTAGGTAGGCAGGCAGGCAGGCAGTAGACCGGCAGGCAGCAAACAGGCGTCCATTGATTGGTGGGAATCTTCCTTGAACAGTATCAGTCAAAAGTTTGGACACACCGACCTATTCAAGGGTTTTTCATTATTTTTACTATTTTCTACATTGTAGAATAAGCAACCAACAAGTGCTCAGCATATGTGGGAACTCCTTAAAGACTGTTGGAAAAGCATTCCAGGTGAAGCTGGTTGAGAGATTGCCAAGAGTGTGCAAAGCTGTCATCAAGGCAAAGGGTGGATACTTTGAAGAATCTCAAATATATTTAGATTTGTTTAGCACTTTTTGGTTACTACATACTGTAATTCCATATGTGTAATTTCATAGTTTTGGTGTCTTCTATCTATTCTACAATGTAGATAAATAGTCAAATGTAAGAGAACCTTTTAATGAGTAGGTGTGTCAACATTTGACTGGTACTGCAAATAAAACTACAGTGGTCAGATTAAGATGTGTTGGTTGGGGGGTTAGTGTGGGTGTGTGTCTGCGTAATGGCGCGGGTGGTGACAAATGTGAATTCTGAAACTTCCATCGCTATTAGACAAAAATCTGTCCTGTGTAAATAAAGAGACAGACTGCCAAACCAAAACACATCGCCAAGCAGAGCTAAATTATGATTTGTTTCTTTCTCAGTTGCCAATCATGGAAGGTGTGATTATGGTGCTGAAATAGACCCAATGATTCAGACTGGCTCTAGAAAACAGAACTAAATGACATTGCTGGTTGATATTTACATTTAACAAACAATCAGGAACACATAAAACAGGTATGTGATTCAATGTGTCTTACAAATCACTCACGGAATGTAAAATGTCAGAAAATATGTTCTATCAGTGGAATGGGTAAAGATTGATCTAATTGAAATAGATAAATAGATAAAATAAAACAAAACAAATTAAACAAAACGCAAATTTAGTAAAGAAATTAGGGAAAAGAAAATAGAGAAATCAGTCCATGTGATTGGTATCACTTCCTGATTGATTAAGACAGGGGAGAGAAATTATAATTTAAATGTTACAACCAGCCCAAATACACACATACACACACACACACACACACTCTTTCCTTTCTCTGCATAAAACCCCAAAACGGGAAACAAAACAAGCCACACGTCAAAGTTGATTGGATCAAAATCTCAAGTTCCCCATTGGTCGGTTCTTCTAGGGGCCGTGAACCAGAGCTAGTGTGTGTGTGTGTGTGTGTGTGTGTGTGTGTGTGTGTGTGTGTGTGTGTGTGTGTGTGTGTGTGTGTGTGTGTGTGTGTGTGTGTGTGTGTGTGTGTGTGTGTGTGTGTGTGCGCGTGTGTGTGTGTGACAGAATGAACATCCAGACTGCGGTTCCACTCAACTGACTCCACGGACAGACAGCCAGCAAAGGCGACCGGGGCCTTTAATGGAAGCATGTTCCATTAAATTCAGTGTAAAAACAACCTTCACATGCAGTCACACACATACACATGCACAACAAACCTCACACAAGCCCTTGGACCAGCCGAGGTAAGCTGAGGGCTGGGTGATTGTCGCACGGCTGAGACTAAGATTACTTTTTTTTATGCATTCCGTAATCACATTAATTAATTAGATACTTTAGCCCGAAGTTGCCATGTCTTCTGCACACTTGGCTAAAGCTAAATGCTACATCAACACAGTCATTAGCTGAAGCAGGTCGTTTGGAGAAGCCTCTGCCACTCACTCACTGCAGGTCTGAGTCCTAAAGAGCACCCTATTCCCTACAGTATATAGTGCCCTACCTTTGACCAGAGCCCTAGGGGTGGGATATAGGGAATAGGGTGTCATCTCGGACATGGCCTCAGTCACAACTCCAGAAGTAGGTGTGGAGAAATTCAGCACGGGTGTGTGGTACATTAATATTAGGCTACCCTGAAAAAAAAACTACGCCTAAGAAACGCTATTAGCGCTCACCCCGCTAACTAGCTAGCCATTTCACACCGGTTACACTAACAAGCTGTTCTATCTAAAAAAAAACTACACCTTGCATGTTCATTTAACATTTGCTTCAGATAGATCTCCTGTGGATAAACTTTAAAACAGACAGGAGTAGTGTTCTGAGGCAAAAACTGAAGGCTACATGAACTCTATTTCATTCTTAACATGTCGGTTCCCCCATCCCTGGTCCCTTACCATATGAATGTCCATATTAAATTGGTTGCCATTGTTGTTACAGTTGCTCTATGAGTGACAGCAGCCGAGCTGCTCCCTGTCATCTCTGCTCTCATCAAACACGTTGCTGTGGACGGTGGCAGTTAGCGGCACTCAACCCTGAACGCTCCCTCAACCCCTGGGGAGCAGTCCACCCATTCAGCTCACACACACACACTGTATAAGTCACGGGGGGTATATATAATAGCATGAGTGGGCGCGTATATTTCTCCCATTTCACGTGTGTGAAATGGAGATATTTTTTTAATTCCCACTCCCTCCGAGACCCTCAGAGAGTGGAGGGGAGCTGGGCCAAGCAGGGTCTGCCATTATCAACAGTGATCCTGGAGTAATTAAAGTGCCTTGCTCAAAGGCACAGACAAATTATTCACCTTGTCGGGTATTCAAACTAGTGACCTTTCGGTTACTGGCCCAATGCTCTAACCGCTAGCCTACCTACTGACTACTGTAAAGTATGTATCTCTCCATCCAGATACTATATAGAAGCTAGCTAGTCTGATCTCACATTCAACAAACACTTGATGACTGGCCTTTGTCCTGAAACGCAAACAACAAGTCTTTTGTATAGCTTACATACTCATACATCAGTCAACACAGTCATAAGTCATCATTTTTGGCCAAACAGCTGTGGAGCTGCAGCGGTAGCCGCAGTAACTTGGCGACAAGGTGGGGAATTCCTGTCAGGGCAGAAGAGAGGGAAGGAGGAGATAAGAGGGATGGGGAAGAGGAAGGAGGGGAGCTGGGCCAGCCCAAACACAGTGGTGGAGTATGGTGACGTCACTAGAAGAAGCTCTGGTACCCTCCAGGGGTTCCGGCTCTCAGCTCTCTCCTTTTTTCTCTCTCGCTCAGCTCTCTTTTTCTTGCTCTCTTTTTGGAGCAAGAGCGTTTGTCTGAAGTGCCAGAGGCAATGGTGGAAGGAGATGGAAGGGAGGAGCGGAGGGGGGAGGACGGGAGTTGGGGTGGTAGGCTCTGCCAACTGCCTTCTGCCCAACTTCTAACTCAACAAGGAGGAGATACAGGTGTTGAGTGAGCCAGGTAATTATTTTCTCCTCTCTCAGACCTGGTAAACAACTCAAACTTTGTTCTTTGTCTTAGCAGCTGTGGTGTTAACTTACTATATGCGCAAAAACATTAATTGGGTAGGCCTACTTATTTAGAGAGAAATTTAACAGATCGTAGGCCTATAGCAAAACTGGGGATACACAATTAATGTGGCATCTTCTTAAAGCCATCTTTCAAAATTAATCACTCAATTCATTGTTCAACTAAAACTTCATCTACACTTAAACAACTTAAAGGCCCTGTATAGCCAAAAACGTGATTTTCCTATGTTTTATATGTCTGGAACTCTATTGGAGGAATGCAACACCATTCTCCCACGAGAAATTGCATTTGTAGTTTTGTTGACTGTGGTGGAAAACTCCCCAGAATCTCACAAGTGTTAAGTTGAGTCGAGATCTGGTGACTGAGACGGCCATTGCATATGGTTTACATCGTTTTCATGCTCATCAGACCAATCAGTGACAATTCGTGCCCTAGCATTGTCATTCTATGAGGGTGTAGCCATGGTAGCCAAAATAATGGGCAAAATATTGGCCTGCCCAGCATTTTTATACATGACCCTAAGCATGATGGCTAAGCATGATGGGAAGTTAATTTATTAATTAAATCAGGAACCACACTTATGTGGGACCACCTGCGTTCAATAGACACTGTAGCCCTCATTTCTCAAGCGTTTCCAAAATACCTGTATATTTCCACACTGAGTTTGGAATAATACTCTGAAATTGTGAAAATTATTATCATGCCCTTTTAGTGTTAGAGCAGTTAGAAACCTGAATGGAGGTTTGGCCTGATTATTTGGGCCTGGCTATATAAAGAGGGAACTTCCCTGGGTTTCAGTTTTGGATATGGCTATTAGTGGAAGTCCTGAAGGCTAAAATAACCAGCCAACCTAAACAAGTGGCTTCACCCAATCAGATAAATATTTACCAAGGCCAGGGACAAACACAGGCTGTTTCCCAAATGGCACCCTATTCCCTATACAGTGCACTACTTTTTACCAGAGTTGTATCGACCCTGATCAAAAGAAGTGCACATTTGTACATAGGAATAAGGTGCCATTTGGGACACTACCCTAGTGAGTGACCACACTGTTTTTTGCAATGTCACTGTGAAGTGGTGGTAAATAAACGTATGTGTTCCAGTAAATCGTTGCAAAACAAAACCCAAACAGTGAAAACAAACCCAACACTAATTAGGGAGACACTGGGATAATTTGGCAGTAGTGTACTGTGGTAATTTTAGACAGGAATAAGGGTCTCTGCCTGTAAACAACAAAGAACTACAGAGTCAAAAGTTCGGACACACCTACTCATTTAAGGGCTTTTCTTTTTTTTATATATCTGCCATTGTAGAATAATAGTGAAGACATCAAAACTATGAAATTACACATATGAAATTATGTAGTAACCAAAACAAGTGTTAAAGAAATTATTTGAGATTCTTCAAACTAGCCACCTTGATGACAGCTTTGCACACTCTTGGCATTCTCTCAACCAGATTCACCTGGAATGCTTTTACAACAGTCTTGAAGGAGTACTCACATATGCTGAGCACTTGTTGGCTGCTTTTCCTTCACTCTGAATTGGGTTAGGGTCAGGTGATTGTGGAGGCCAGGTTATCTGATGCAGCACTCCATCACTCTGCTAGGTCAAATAGCCCTTACACAGCCTGGAGGTGTGTTGGGTCATTGTCCAGTTGAAAAATAAATGATAGTCCCACTATGCGCAAACCAGATGGGATAACACTGCAGAATGCTGTGGTAGCCATGCTGGTGTCACCAGCAAAGCACCATCACACCTCCTCCCCCATGCTTCTCGGTGGGAATAGCACATGCAGAGATCTGCTCTCTAACTCTGTGTCTCACAAAGACACAGCGGTTGGAACCAAAAATCTCAAATTTCGACTCATCAGACCAAAGGACAGATTTCCAAGGCTTTAATGTCCATTGCTCGTGTTTTATAGCCCTAGCAAGTCTCTTATTATTATTGGTATCCTTTAGTAGTGGTTTCTTTGCAGCAATTTGACCAAGAAGGCCTGATTCCACGCAGTCTCCTCTGAACAGTTGATGTTGAGATGTCTGTTACTTGAACTCTGTAGCATTTATTTGGGCCGCAATCTGAGGTGCAGTTAACTCTAATGAACTTATCCTCGGCAGCAGAGGTCCTCAGAACCTCAAAGTTATACAGCTGCACCATCGAGAGCATCCTTACTGGTTGCATCACTGCCTGGTATGATACCTGCTCAGCCTCCGACCACAAGGCACTACAGAGGGTATTGCGTACGGCCCAGCACGTCACTGGGGCCAAGGTTCCTGCCATCCAGGACCTCTATACCGGTGTCAGAGGAAGGCCCTAAAAATTGTCAGACTCCAGCCACCCTAGTCATAGACTGTTCTCTCTACTACCGCATGGCAAGTGGCACTGAAGCACCAAGTCTAAATCCAAAAGACTTCTTAACAGCTTCTACCCCCAAAACACCAGTCTCAACGTCAACAGTGAAGAGGCGACTCCGGGATTCTGCCCTTCTAGGCAGAGTTGCAAAGAAAAAGCCACATTTCAGACTGACCAATAAAAAAAATATTAAGATGGGCAAAGAACACAGACACTGGACGGAGGAACTCTGCTTAGAAGGCCAGCATCCCGGAGTCGCCTCTTCACTGTTGACGTTGAGACTGTTGTTTTGCGGGTACTATTTAACAAAGCTGCCACTTGAGGACTTGTGATGCATCTGTTTCTTAAACTAGACACTTTAATGTACTTGTCCTCTTGCACCGTGGTGCACCGGGTCCTCCCAATTTCTATTCTGGTTAGAGCCAGTTCACGCTGTTCTGTGAAGGGAGTAGCACAGTGTTGTACCAGATCATCAGTTTCTTGGCAATTTCTTGCATGGAATAGCCTTCATTTTTCAGAACAAGAATAGACTGATGAGTTTCAGAAGAAAGTGCTTTGTTTCTGGCCATTTTGAGCCTGTAATCGAACCCACAAATGCTGATGCTCCAGATACTCAACTAGTCTAAAGGCCAGTTTTGTTGCTTCTTTAAAATCAGAACAACAGTTTTCAGTTGTGCTAACATACTGTATTTGCAAAAGGGTTTTTCTAATGATTAATTAGCCTTTTAAAAATGATAAACTTGGATTAGCTAACACAACGTGCCATTGGAACACAGGAGTGATGGTTGCTTATAAAATGGGCCTCTACGGCCTATGTAGATATTCCATAAAAAAATCTGCCGTTTTCAGCAACAATAGTCATTTACAACATTAACAATGTCTACACTACACCTTCTGATCAATTTGATATTTTAAATGGACATATTTAGCTTTTCTTATTACATTTTACCTCAATAAACTTGACTAACCGGTGCCCCCTCACATTGACTCTGTACCGGTACCCCCTGTATGTAGCCTCGCTATTGTTATTTTACTGCTGCTCTTTAAGTATTTGTTACTGTTATTACTATTATCTATTTTTTACTTAACACTTCATTTGACTTAACTGCATTGTTGGTTAAGGGCTTGTAAGTAAGCATTTCACTGTAAGGCCCACCCACATCTGTTGTATTCGGCGCATGTGACAAATCAAATTTGATTTGAACTCTGGGTCTTCCTTTCCTGTGGCAGTCCTCATGAGAGCCAGTTTCATCACGGCGCTTGATGGTTCTTGCGACGGCATTTGAAGAAACTTTCAAAGTTCTTTACATTTTCCGGATTGACTGACCTTCATGTCCTATATAATGATGGACTGTCGTTTCTCTTTGCTTTTTTGAGCTGTTCTTGCCAAAATATGGACTTGGTATTTTACTATATAGGGCTATCTTCTGTATACTACCCCTACCTTGTCACAACTGATTGGCTCAGTTGCATTAAGGAAAGCAATTCCACAAAGGATCTTTTACCAAGGCACACATGTTAATTGAAATGCATTCCAGGTGACTGACTCATGAAGCTGGTCGAGAGAATGCCAAGAGTGTACAAAGCTATCATCAAGGTAAGGGGTGGCTACTTTGAAGAATCTCAAATATAAAATATATTTTGATTTAACACTTTTTTGGTTACTACATGATTCCTCATAGTTTTGATGTCTTAAATAATATTCTACAATGTGAAAAATAGTAAAAATAAAGAAACCCTGGAATGAGTAGGGATGTCCAAACTTCTCACTGGTATTGTGTGTGTGTTAATGGACGATAAAGAGTGTTTCTGTGTGTGTGTATTAATGGAAGTTTCACAGCAGGACACAAACATCTGAGTTTGTGTGTGTGTGTGTGTGTGTGTGTGTGTGTGTGTGTGTGTGTGTGTGTGTGTGTGTGTGTGTGTGTGTGTGTGTGTGTGTGTGTGTGTGTGTGTGTGTGTGTGTGTGTGTGTGTGTGTGTGTGTGTGTGTGTGTGTGTGTGTGTGTGTAATATTCATAGGGTTATATTTTACAATTCACACAGTCACACACACAAACATGAAATTACAAGAATTCCTCTGATTTAAAGCAATTGCTTCGATCAACCCCCCTGCCTCCCATCCAGAGTGACAAAACAGCAGATGAACAACGACTGTATTGAAGAAGCCTGCCTCTTCTTTAATAACATTCCCTATGAGAGGCATTTCTATCAGTCTTTTCTCTAGACCACAGCATAGTGTTTGTGTCAAATATGGTTGTGATCAGAACTGCAGGAATGGGACAGAAAGGCCACGTTCAAATGCTCCTTTATGCATCTGAAATTAACTGCTTGGCCAAGACCTTCATCAAAGATAATGTCAGCCTGTCTTTTGAACAACAGTGCACAAAAAATAAAATGTTCTTCACTTATTATAGCAAAATATGAAAGATAAGGAAGACACGAGGATTGTCAAAAATGTGCACTTACGGGATTGTTAACAGCTTGTGTTACTGTTGCAAAATGGCATAAAATCAGTGGAGTCTTACACCAGTCCACAGAAAGGAGGGTCTCAGTAGGCTGAGAGGAGAGAGGCACTGCTTGCTAGCTACCTTGCTGTTGTTGTTGCTGCTGCCATGCCTCTGCCTCATGTTGTTACTCGGTGCCAATCACCGACAGGCAGGCAGGAGGTAACGTTACATAATCACACCCAGTGGAACATCGCTGACAGAGGAGAGCCTTCTCTCTACCCTCCCCCCACACTCTCCATCTCTCCCACTCCTCACTCTTTCCATCTCTCTCTTCCCACTCTCTCTCCTCTCTCCTTTTTTCCCCTCCATCTCTTTTGCACCCGTATAACAGCGTAACAAAACAAAGACATCCACTGAACATCAGGTTAATGTTGTGTATCAGACCACTGTTACAGAGTATTACTGCACCCAGATGGTAAAGAAATCGTAACAATCCCGTGAGCTAGTTTTTTCCACCCTTTAATTTCATCATGGTGAATGTTGGGCCCTGGTCAAAAGTAGTGCACTATAAAGGGAATAGGGTGCCATTTGAGATGAAGGTGTCCTTGTACCTCTAGCAGAGGTAGTAGGATGATTATGTCATTAAAATACCTTGATGAAATAAAGCAGGGTGACCATGGCTATGTGGAACAAAACACTGAGGGAGGGAGATCTCTCTCTCACACACACACACACACACACACACACACACACACACACACACACACACACACACACACACACACACACACACACACACACACACACACACACACACACACACACACACACACACACACACACACACACACAAATGTACAACCTTACACACATAAACACAAACATGACTGTGCGCATGCACCACACACAGACAAACATGCACAAACACACATCACCCTATTGCTGTGATAGGGGCTAGCTAATATTAAACCATGCATAGCATGGATTGTGTCTGAATGAGCTAAGTGAGCTGATGAGCTAATGGTGGGTGGAAGAGTCAGTCAAGACCACCTCCTCTCACACATATGCGCGAGCACACACACGCAGCTCTCATCTGTAGGACTTGGCTGTCTGTTATGTAACCACCCCCCATCCAGCAGCTCATCCTGCTGGGTTCACCTCGTCCTCCTTGGTCCTACGTCACTCTGCCCATGAAGAAACACACCACAAACATGTGCAGTAAGTAAGCCCTGCTTAAGGACTCACTCAATGATTGGACTGACTGAGGAGTTAGTGGGAGTGGAGTTAGCATTTAGCCTTGTTAGCCCATGACCAACATCAACCATCCTGCCAATGTCAAGGCCAACAGACAGAGAGTAGCCTGCATTTACATTTTTTAAACGGAACCTTTATTTGACTAGGCAAGTAAGTTAAAAACAAATTCTTGCTTACAATGAAGGCCTACTGGGGAACAGTGGGTTAACTGCCTTGTTCAGAGGCAGAACGGCTGATTTTTACCTATCGGTGACTGGTCAAACGCCCTAACTACTAGGCTACCTGCATCATCTGGTTGGGCACATATGAACAAAAAACATATTCCCACTAGGCTATTTTCCTTATTATACACTCTTAAAGACACAGGCACTCTTTAAGATGTTACACATCATCCATAACATACCACCGTCCAACCTTGATACGTATTATTTTACAGTAAAGGTAAAAACAAATTAAAAAAGGATCAGGGAAAAGGGAGGCCTCAATCCCAACTCCGCCTGGACAGGATATGACAAACAGTTCACAGTGCCACACAAAAACACCACAAAGTAGCAGCAGCACTCTTAATGGTCTAAGAAGTTAGATGAAAGGAGGTGAGAGATAACAAAAGGAGGTGAAGAGAGAAGGAGTCAATCAGAACCATGACTACAGTAGAGGAGGTAAAGAAAGAGGGGGATCAATGAGAATCGTGAAGGACCGATAATCAGCCGATATATCGGGCCGATATTGGCCTTTTCTATTCTATCAGCCCTTCTCTGTTGGCTTTGCCGATAGCCCCTTTACATAGCAAAACTGTTGGTACTGTATGCCAGTCGACACTCACCGCCTGAGCCACGAGCCCTGCAGAATGCAGAGGAATGTCTAGCTAGGAAAATCAGCAGCAAGCTAGCTGTGACTAGAAATATTAATTTAGTTAATTCACTAATAATAAAGCTTGTGTCGACATTCCCGGACATGCATGCAATAAACAAGCTAGCTAGCTAAGCAGATAGCTATGTGCCCTGTTAGTAAAGATTATAACGAATCATCTGTGGTATTAGCTAGATTAGCTACTATGCTAGCTACTGTAGCTGGCTAGATAAACACCCCTGCTAAGATATCGGGAGATAATAGCCAATGTAGCTATCCGACATTAGCTGGTTATCCTTTTGAACATGCACCATTTTTGGCAACGAGCCATCTGACTTGGGGAGTAAGGCTAGCTATTTACTGGTGTGATGATCTGACCAGCCGCAATCGTATCCGTAAATTGACAGTTGACAGTCAGATTTGATGATTGTTGTAATAGGGAAAGTAGGAAGTGTTTTAAGCGGCCTAAATAAAGGTTGGAAATAGGTTTAGCAACTTAAGAATCTTCCTGCAGGTTAGGGTCCAAGAAAGCTGTAGATCAGCACGAGCGAGTGTGCATTCTCACTTCACAAACAATGGGCAGACTGTATGGATTGGTTGCAAATGTCATTGCCATTGAGCTAGTTCTCATAGTAGCAGTAAACAGCAGCAAGTGATATGAGCGATGGGGAGATATGTAACAGTAGGATCAAGTTACAATACACCCATTTCTTGACAGATAGCTTAACTAGCCATTTGAGTCACTTGTTAAATCCACTTCAAATCAGTGACGATGAAGGGGAGGAGACAGGTTAAAGAAGGATTTTTAATCAAACTCAATATTAGGAAGGTGTTCTTAATGTTTTGTCCACTCTGTGTAAGTCCCAAGTGGAAGGAACACAAGCTCAATTACTCAATGCATGCACACACTCTTACTGACTCCACATTCACCTGTTTTGTGAGTAGGCCTATGCCATCTTAATTCATACAGTTTATCAAAATATTTACCATTCAAATGAGTATTCAAGTATTACAATTATGTTGCTTTGTAGTTAATTTAGTAAAAAATGTATGCATTAATCTCTGGGAATATTTGTCATAAAAATTTACAAATATAATGCTTTTGAATATCGGTCTAAAATATCAGACATCGGCCCCCTTGACCCCCAAAAATCAATATCGGCCCTAAAATATCTATATCTCCAAATGAAAACCATTGATACAGTAGAGGAGAAAACTGAAACTCAACAAGCTCTATATGAGTATATAATGCTGTTTCAATAACACACAGCCATAAATCAACGCACGCACAAACACATCACAATACCTGTGCAAGAGGCAGAGAACTCGGTTCTGTTGTGTAGTCTGAAGTCTCTGTCTTCTCTTCTCGTCTTTCCTTCGAGTCAGACGACTTGTAGCTTACAGGGGAACACCTGACCTAACATTCCCCACACAGTCGGTCAGTCAGACATGCTCCTCCAGAACAATAACCGGCTGACATTCCTTCTTGCCCCCTCCTCAACTCCTGAAATGCCACAGCAGAGCAGAGCTCCGTCTGGTCACGGTCTGTCTGTCTGAGAACTTCACTCACTCAAAACTCCACTGAGTGAGACAAGAGTCTGAGCTTTCTCTTTACACTTCTGCCTGCCTCCCCTTTTGCTGGAGCGGCAGCTAGCATGCAGCCAAGCTTCCCTTCCTTCTCTTTCTTTCTGCCTTGCTTTTCCTTTTTTTCGTTTCTATCTCCTCCAGTTTTTTTAATCCCTGCTCTAAATCAGGGAAAGCCCTGGCTGCCATTGTGCCGACTTCCCCTACCAAAGCGTCAGCTCTCTCGCTCGCTCGCTCACTCACTCAAATCAAATCTTATTTGTCACATGCTTCGTAAAACAACATGTGTAGACTAAATGCTTATTTACGGGCCCTTCGCAACTACTCAGAGAGAGAAAAATAGAATCATTGAAAATAAAATCTGTAATAATAAAATAAGTAATAAATACAGATTAACGTGGCTATATCTCTCTCAAAACAATCTAACCAAAGCAGGATGCTGGGGGAAAAAAAGATCTGGTGCCTAATTCCGCTTCACACAAATACAGACACACAGAGGCGTAATGCACCCATTATTGTAGGGGGGTTGGAGAATTGTGTTCAAGTCATTATGTTCAATTGTAATTTTAATGAGGGTGTTAGACTGACTGTTGTTAATCACACAACAGACTGCACTAACATGCCTAGGATATTACATCCACATTACAACACAGTACATGGGATCATAATCCCCAAAGATTGTAAAGCTGCCGCGGTCATCCCCCTCTTCAAAGGGGGAGACACTCTAGACCCAAACTGTTAGATCTATATCTATCCTACCCTGCCATTCTAAGGTCTTCGAAAGCCAAGTTAACAAACAGACCACCGACCATTTCGAATACCACCGTACCTTCTCCGCTATGCAATCTGGTTTCTGTGCTGGTCATGGGTACACCTCAGCCACGCTCAAGGTCCTAAACAACATTACAACCGCCATCGATAAAAGACATTACTGTGCAGCCGTAGTCATCGACCTGGCCAAGTCTTTCGACTCTGTCAATCATCGCATTCTTATTGGCAGACTTAACAGCCTTGGTTTTTCAAATGACTGCCTCGCCTCCTTCACCAAATACTTCTCTGATATAGTTCAGTGTGTCAAATCGGAGGGCCTGTTGTCTGGACCTCTGGCAGTCTCTATGGGGGTGCCACAGGGTTCTATTCTTGGGCCGACTCTCTTCTCTGTATACATCAATGATGTCGCTCTTGCTGCTGGTGATTCTCTGATCCACCTCTACACAGACGACACCATTCTGAATTCTTCAGGCCCTTCTTTGGACACTGTGTTAACAAACCTCCAGACGAGCTTCAATGCCATACAACTCTCCTTCCGTGGCCTCCAACTGCTCTTAAATGCAAGTAAAACTAAATGCATGCTCTTCAACTGATCGCTGCCCGCACCTGCCCGCCCATCTAGCATCACTACTCTGGACAGTTCTGACTTTGAATATGTGGACAACTACAAATACCTAGGTGTCTGGTTAGACTGTAAACTCTCCTTCCAGACTCACATTAAGCATATCCAATCCAAAATTAAATCTAGAATCAACTTCCTATTTTGCAACAAAGCATCCTTCACTCATGCTGCCAAACATACCCTTGTAAAACTGACAATCCTACCGATCCTTGACTTTGGCGATGTCATTTACAAAATAGCCCCCAACAGTCTACTCAGCAAATTGGATGCAGTCTATCACAGTGCCATCCGTTTTGTCACCAAAGCCACATATACTATCCACCACTGCAACCTGTATGCTCTCGTTGGCTGGCCCTCACTTCATATTCGTCGCCGAACCCACTGGCTCCAGGTTATCTATAAGTCTTTGCTCGGTAAAGCCCCGCCTTATCTCAGCTCACTGGTCACTCGTAGCATGCGCTCCAGCAGGTACTCCACTGATCATCCCCCAAAGCCAATTCCTCATTGGCCGCCTTTCCTTCCAGTTCTCTGCTGCCAATGACTGGAACAAATTGCAAAAATCACTGAACCTAGAGACACATATCACCCTCACTAACTTTAAGCATCAGCTGTCAGAGCAGCTTACAGATCATTGCACCTGTACATAGTTCATCTGTAAATAGCCCACCCAACTACCTCATCCCCATATTGTTATTTATTGTTTTGCTCCTTTGCACTCCAGTATCTCTACTTGCACATTCATCTTCTGCACATCTATCACTCCAGTGTTTAATTGATAAATTGTCATTATTTCGCCAATATGACTCTTTATTGCCTTACCTCCCTAATCTTACCTCATTTTCACACACCACTGTATATAGACTTTTCTATTGTGTTATTGACTGTACTTTTGTTTATTCCATATGTAACTCTATGTTGTTGTTTGTGTCGCACTGCTTTGTTTTATCTTGGCCAGGTCATAGTTGTAAATGAGAACATGTTCTGAACTGGCCTACCTGGTTAAATAAAGGTGAAATAAAAAAATAATTAACACACATCATCAATACAGGCACATATCATGGCATCATAATTAATACACAAATATCATGATATTATCATAAAATGCCAGATTACATTTAACCCAAGTATGTTCTGTAATCTAAGCATACCTCTTGACCTGTCTGTATCCTTTTTTTAAAGAAACTAAATATCCTTCTCTGTGTCTCTAGTAAAATCTGGGGGGAAAAGATGTGTCTTATTCAGTACATTTAGTAAATGCTTTGCTTTTCTAAAGTCTAGCAACCTTGCTAGCAGGCATGCAATCTAAGATAGTTAGACAAGTGACTCGAACTCCATTGATAGCCTGAATTGGCTTGGTACCTAGTTATTGGTTGGGAGACAGGGAACCTATCTAGCTGGCTAGCTAAAGCCAACTTCCTAAAATGGATGTTGCTAGTGTTACAGAGAAACAACAAAACATGTTCATTATATTAATCGAGAAGGAATCAATAGGCTACCTATCTTGAGCAAATGAATTTACAAACATACCTCCTGCGAGTCCTGCCCATCACCGGCAGCTAAAGTCAAATCAAACAACGCGTGTCTTTTCTCCGTGGTGCACCTTGAAAGGAGACCCTTACTAAGGAGAATAAGGGGGGGGGTTCCAGTCACTGTGCCCCCTCCTCAAAATAGAGCTGACAGATATGATTATGAATAATCATGATAAAAAATTATGTGTAGTTATTAAATGAACGTTCTAAAAATAAAATAAAAACTTGACAAATCTGAGGGGGTGTACCCTTGTGCCCCCGATGGGCAAGACGTCTCTGCACACACACACACACTGCTCAACAGCAGAGCAGATTAGCCGCTAACCCACTTGTGGTGCACAACAACATCCCATGGCCCCACATCAGCTTTGAATACACATCAATCTGTCCTGTGCATTGATCCTATCTGCTGCTGGACCATGAGTTCTCACTTCGCTCCTGCCGAGGAGGACATCTGTAGCTAATACACAAACAGGGACTAATGAGTGAAGCTAACACACACATACACACATAGCAGGACAGAAATAGACACAGAGAAACAGACACAAACAAACACACGTTCTCACATAGAAACACACACACACACATAAAAAGATAAACATATGCACAGTATACACACACTCTCTCTCTCACTCACACACACACACACACACACAGAGAAAGAGAAAGACAGAGAAACAGACACACACAAACACACATTCCTACATAGAAACAGACACACACATACACACTCACACATAAAAAGAGAAACAGGGAAAAGTGCACACACACACGCTCACTCCCTCTCGCTATCTCACACACACAGTATACACACACACTCTCACTATTTCTCTCCCACTCTCTCTCTCACACACACACACACGAACACACACACGAACAAACACACACAGAATCTCCCGCTCTGTCACAGAAACACACACCAGGAAGTCTCAGCAGAGGGAGTGCTGCACATTGTGTGCTGTGTACTTGCTGCTTGGTCTCAGCTGTATTCTTCTCTCTGCAAGCTGGTGCTACAGCAGCCCTCTCTCTCTGTCTGTCTGTCAGTCACCTGGTTACAGTGACTCCACCAACACACTCCTGAGACCCACCCCAGTTAGTCATTGGCGCACCCACACACGTGCAAACGCACTCACACACACAGAAAAACTGGGAGAGACACAGTTTATTTTTTATAGCTCTATATATATATATTTATAAGGAACACCTGAGGGAGCATTGAGTCCCAGCCCAGCAGTTTCATTGCAGGATTTGTAGTCATAAACACACACACCATGTGAGAGCACACGCACTCTCATGCTCTATAAAATAAAGTATAGTCTAGTTCATGATAATATCCAGGCAAATGATAGGGCCTCTAAAACAGAATTTATGCTTTGTTTAGAAACACAATCCAGTTTCAGTAGGATCTACAGTATCTCGAAAAAACAATCATACAATTTGAGCACCTTCTCTCAGCCTCGACAGACAGACAGACAGACAGACAGACAGACAGACAGACAGACAACACACGTCGGTTGAGGACAGTCGCAGGGAGCTTAGAAATCCCCAGACAGTCAGAGTCTCTCTCTCCTGAGTATGCGAGTGAGGCGTAGTGAGCTCAGAAAACACCTCCCTTCACCATTTTTCCCCATGGCAACAGCTGCTAAAGGAAGACGGCCCACATGTTACACAACCAGCAGGCAGTCAACCCCCTCCTCCTTCATCCCCCCTTCCCCTTCCCCTCCTCCATCCCCCTTACTCATACAGTTATTTTCATTGCCTCCTTAAGAGCTCAACAAAGGCTACGCAAACAGAGCAGACACAGCCGCACAAATGTACGTAGAACTATGTAGAGCAACACAAACGGGCCTCAGTCAGCTCTGTTGGCATAGGCCCCTTCAACTCTTTTTACAGTAGACACCCCCCCCCCCCCCTCTCTTTCTTTCTCCAACACCTCATCTCCTACTTGCTCTCTTTCACACCCTCAATATCCAGGGCCTTGGTCAACATTTTTCACATTTTCTTTGGGAGTCCCAAATGGTATCTTATTCCCTACATAGTGCACTGTTTACTAGGTATAGGATGCCATTTGGGAGGCAGCTTGGAAAGAAACACTGGTGTCATGGCTGACTGGCTTTTCCATTAGAAAAGGCTGTTTCCACAGTGAGTCTGGTCAACAAACTGAAGTGCTGTATCTCAAATGGCACCCATTCTCTAGTTAGTGCACTACTTTTGACCAGGACTATGGTCAAAAGTAGTGTACTAAATAGGGAATGGGGTGCCATTTGGGAAGTACTCGATAGCTGATGGAGGCTTGATGCCAGAGCTTGACCTGTAAGGAGGAGTGGAGCATGAGTTTCCCATCGTAAACCAGATCCTCCAGAGTCCAGACAATACATCCACCCCTTACACCTGACTGCTACCTGTCAGTACGGGCTCTGCTGCCTGTACACTGTCTGAGAGGTGAAAGGTCAGGAACTGTCTGAACCCGATCCCTCAGGAGTAAATTAGTGAGTGTGTGTGTGTATAATATTGACCTGACTGACCCTGCTGACCCCACATTCATGTTCCTGATGACTCACACACCCACAGTGGGGGTCTTTCAATATGTCAACATCGACCCACCCGCTAGAATCCATCAGGTCCACACAACCAAGGATAGGGCCATGCTGACACCAGCACACACTTTAGACCATAGGCCTATACACTCAATTCCTCCTCCACCTCCTCTCCCTTCCTACAAATCCATACACACCCACACCCACACACAAGACCATCATTACCGGTACTGAGGGGGGTTCAATTATTAAAACAACTAATTGAGGAATGTACACAACGACGAGAGGGACAGAGACAGTTTGTGAAAGTACGTCTTATCTACTTTGAAGAACTAGTAAGATAATTTAGTCAGACAGCTCTGCAGCATACTTAGGCAGGCTAGTTAAATAGCACAGTATTGGGAGCACATAGATAAGATGGTCTGGCTGGCTGACTGCAACTGTCTGAGTAAAGATGAGATGATGACTAAGGAATAAAAATGAATAGTAATCAAATAAAAACTAAAGTAATATACACAACTGAAATATTTTATTATTTCATAGTAATTTCTTATTTTTCTATTGATGTCTACCCAATGTGGACCTGACAGAGACAATGGAATATTTTCAATGTTTTGGTAATTGAATGTTCACTATTTTGAGCTTTGGAATTTCAATTGAAAATAATAATAATTGTCATGTCATTATTTCATTATACATTAAATCTTTACAAAAATAATATTGAAACCGAAACCGTGATATTTCTTTAAATAATCGAACCGAAACAACTTCAAAAAGCACAGAATCGCTCAGCACTAATCCTCACAAAACCAGGCAGGAATATCTGTCAGGTTACACCAGCAAACACACAAAGCACCAATTAACATTACATAAGCATCGTGGAGCAATTCTCTACAGAGAATGGCTTTAGATTGCTGGTTGTGCTGTTCATTTCAGACCATCCTTCAACTGGACCTTGAACAGTATATTACAACGAAAAAATACACAGCAGCAGTTAACAAAACAAAACCTGTGTAGAATAAATCTTCCCAATAATGTCAGATTGATGGCCTGTTGTGTTGCTTTTTACAGAGAACCTTCAGCATCATTCTACTGGACCTTGAAGACAAATTACCTCAGAATGTCCTGCCCCTCAACACACCATGGAGGCTGTGTCACAAATCACACCTTAATCCCTAAATGTTCACTACTTTTGACCAGGGCTCTGGTCAAAGGCTCTAGTCAAACGTAATGGGCTCTGGTCAAAAGTAGTGCAGTAAATAGGGAATAGGAGTAGTGCACTACTGTACATAGGGAATAGGGTATCATTTCAGAGCAACCTGAGAGCCACACACACACAGGTGTGCTGAGGATAGGAGAGCTTACAGTCCACAGTGTTGTGGTGACAGACAGCCCATGCAAAACCAATCCCTTAACACATAAATGTCACATGCTTTATAAACAAATGCTTACTTCCCAACAATGCAGATATATATATATATATATATATATATATATATATATATATATATATACTGCTCAAAAAAATAAAGGGAACACTTAAACAACACAATGTAACTCCAAGTCAATCACACTTCTGTGAAATCAAACTGTCCACTTAGGAAGCAACACTGATTGACAATAAATTTCACATGCTGTTGTGCAAATGGAATAGACAACAGGTGGAAATTATAGGCAATTAGCAAGACACCCCCAATAAAGGAGTGGTTCTGCAGGTGGTGACAACGGACCACTTCTCAGTTCCTATGCTTCCTGGCTGATGTTTTGGTCACTTTTGAATGCTGGCGGTGCTTTCACTCTAGTGGTAGCATGAGACGGCATCTACAACCCACACAAGTGGCTCAGGTAGTGCAGGTCATCCAGGATGGCACATCAATGCGAGCTGTGGCAAGAAGGTTTTCTGTGTCTGTCAGCGTAGTGTCCAGAGCATGGAGGCACTACCAGGAGACAGGCCAGTACATCAGGAGATGTGGAGGAGGCCGTAGGAGGGCAACAACCCAGCAGCAGGACCGCTACCTCTGCCTTTGTGCAAGGAGGAGCAAGAGGAGCACTGCCAGAGCCCTGCAAAATGACCTCCAGCAGGCCACAAATGTGCATGTGTCTGCTCAAACAGTCAGAAACAGACTCCATGAGGGTGGTATGAGGGCCCGACGTCCACAGGTGGGGGTTGTGCTTATAGCCCAACACCGTGCAGGACGTTTGGCATTTGCCAGAGAACACCAAGATTGGCAAATTTGCCACTGGCACCCTGTGCTCTTCACAGATGAAAGCAGGTTCACACTGGGGCCGCACAGCCCTCCATGTGCTCCCCAGAGGTAGCCTGACTGCCATTAGGTACCGAGATGAGATCCTCAGACCCCTTGTGAGACCATATGCTGGTGCGGTTGGCCCTGGGTTCATCCTAATGCAAGACAATGCTAGACCTCATGTGGCTGGAGTGTGTCAGCAGTTCCTGCAAGAGGAAGGCATTGATGCTATGGACTGGCCCGCCGGTTCCCCAGACCTGAATCCAATTGAGCACATCTGGGACATCATGTCTCGCTCTCTCCACCAGACTGTCCAGGAGTTGGTGGATGCTTTTGTCTAGGTCTGGGAGGAGATCCCTCAGGAGACCATCCGCCACCTCATCGGGAGCATGCCCAGGCGGTGTAGGGAGGTCATACAGGCACGTGGAGGCCACACACACTACTGAGCCTCATTTTGACTTGTTTTAAGGACATTACATCAAAGTTGGATCAGCCTGTAGTGTAGTGGTTTTCCACTTTAATTTTGAGTGTGACTCCAAATCCAGACCTCCATGGGTTGATAAATTTGATTTCAGTTGATAATTTTTGTGTGATTTTGCTGTCAGCACATTCAACAATGTAAAGAAAAACGTATTTAATGAGAATATTTCATTCATTCAGCTCTAGGATGTGTTATTTTAGTGTTCCCTTTATTTTTTTGAGCAGTGTATATTTTTTTTATAATAGAAAAATAATTACACGAGGAATAAATACACAATGAGTAACGATAACTTGGCTATATACGCGGGGTACCAGTACCGAGTCGATATGCAGGGGTACGAGGTAACTGAGGTAGATATGTAAATATAGGTAGGGATAAAGTGACTAGGCAACAGGATAGATAAAAAAACAGTAGCAGCAGTGTATGTCACGAGTCAAAATAGGGTCAACGCAGATCGTAAAATAGGTAAACAATAGCTTCATGGACAAACTATTTAGCAGTCTTATGGCTTGGAGGTAGAAGCTGTTCAGGGTCCTGTTGGTTACAGACTTGATGCATCGGTACAGCCGTGTCGCTAGAGATACAACTTTAAGCCTTTAGCATGACCTTAACCCAACCACCACATAAATTCCACCTAACTTCCCTTCTGTCCACCCACCTGCCCCTCTCAACCCATGTGTCAGCCCCAACATCTGGTAGGTCGAGACCACCTACTGTCAAACACACATCACCGGCCAAAGCCTGTTTGTCACCTGTAGTCAAAGACAACATCGTATAGCAAAGCTGGAGAAAGGGTGTGTATACATGCGTGCGTGAAAAAGAGAGACGGGAGTCATTTGTGCTAATATCATACAGCCCTGCATATGCTAATGTGTGTGTGTGTGTCAACCTAAGTATGTAACGGCTCTTTAATGTGTGTGCGTCAGATGGTGTACGGTCTAATGTGTGTCCACTGTATGAATGCAGAATATAAATGTTGACATTGAATTAATGATCTGCTTAGCTATTAAGTTCAGGCAACGAACTGTGTGTCATTAATAGTAATGACCACCACTGCCAATAGGTTGTTGACATGGATTGCATCTCAAATGGCACCCTATTCCCTACATAGTGCACTACTTTTGACCAGAGCCCTATAACCAAAAAGTCAAATGGTACACTTACAGGCCAAGGAATAAATGCTATTTGATGATTTGAGGGGTTCCATTATTGGACTAGAGATGGTGAATGGAAAAGGGAATAAAAGAGGGAAACATTATGAGAACAGTGGTGATTCAAACCCCAGCCCAGAGACTCAGGGACTCAGAGAGCATATCATTGTTGCCAGCGAGGAGGCTGGCTGCTATTATTTTTCCTTCAGTATGTCACTGTGGAGCAGAAAGCGAAAAGAGACTTTAGGGGGGGTAACACTGCATGGCTGTCCTCTTTGGCCGGTAGATCTAAGCTGACGTGCATCCACACACTCTGTCTTGACACTGTGCCAACCCTCCCAATAGCCATAAGCCCCCCCCCCCGATCTCCACACCTCTATTCTTCTGCCAGTCACTCTGGCTTGCTGAGTTTATTGCATTGTTGCTCCTACTCTGTTAACTACTCTTCTCTACTTCTCATTCTCTCCCTCAGTCATCCCTGCTCTTTGCAGGAGTATGATGTTTCTTACGGGCCCTAACGAGCGTCAGCTGAGGTCCAGGACTGTCCTCAAAGACTCTGGAGTCCTTTTTGCGTGAAATTCTTCTTCTTACCCCTTTTTCTTCCTCTGTTATTTTTCCACCTTTATTTCATCCCCTGTTAGTGTTGTAACTAGGCTTTCTTAAAATCACTCTCTCCCTCATTTACGTACTTCACTACTTCTATCAAACCCATTTTATCAGTCTTACCTGAGCTGCCCAGTGCTCCCTGTCCTCCTTCCCTTCCTCCCTCTATCTCATCGTAGGAGGCTCCAGGAGTAGGACACAAGGAACAGCACCTGCACACTAAGACTCATGCTGATCCGTTGCCCTGGCAACTGCTACATCAGGATTCGCTTGTGCAAACCATTAGGCATTGCCAGCACACTGCACTCACACACAAAGACACACAAATACACCCCCACACAACCACCCTATTAAGGGTTTCCGGCTGGCATACGTCAGTTCTACTGCCTCTCTTTTTCACACAAAGCTGTTTTTCCAAATCCTTTTTTATTTGAACTGAAGTGAATTAACTCACATTTTCCCCAATCATAAAAGGAGCCTGAGGGAAAACAGAACGCAGTGTGTGAACTCCACACAGAGGTGTAGTGTTTTGTTCAAGAGGCATTTCTCTGGGAATGACACATTCTCTAAAGCAGATCAGATAGAGGGAGGATCTACTTTACTTCCCCCGCTGTGTCGTGATTCCTGAACGGGTGTCAAAACCACACTAGGTCCAATCATTGGACCATTTCATGACCGCAGGGGACTTCTCCCACGGTTCCAGATTTATAGTGCTGACGAGGAGGGATGCAATTGTAAGGGGGCTCGACCGCTCCCATGCGGTTTTTCCCCTCAGTCCGGGTCAGTCAAATTGCAAACATGTCCCTTTCTAAGCAACATCAATGCCGCTATACCAAGGTTCCAGGAAGTGGTGTTGGAATGGAGCCCCGGGCTGTTGAGCTCACCTATGGAACGTGTGTGTGTCTGTACGTACGTACGTACGTACGTGCGTGCGTGTGCGTGCGTGCGTGTGTGTGTGTGTGTGTGTGTGTGTCTACGTACGTATGTGTGATCAGGGGGTGTAGTGGGGAGGCCTCTGTTCGCCAGCTCTTCACTTGAACTTCAGTTTAAAACGAGTGAACAATTGCACAATCAATGATTCAGTCCAACGGATTGAGAAATAGTCACCATTACTAACCCACACAGATAGAGAAGGCACATAAACACACACACACACACTATAGGGAGGGCCAGTCAGGAGGTCAGACCTACTGGCATCAGGGAGTAGTGTTCTAAATAGTGGTTGGTTGAGGTGAGAGACGCATACAGTGCCTTCAGAAAGTATTCATACAGTGCCTTCAGAAAGTATTCATACAGTGCCTTCAGAAAGTATTCATACAGTGCCTTCAAAAAGTATTCATACAGTGCCTTCAAAAAGTATTCATACAGTGCCTTCAGAAAGTATTCATACAGTGGCTTCGGAAAGTATTCATACAGTGCCTTCAGAAAGTATTCATACAGTGCCTTCAGAAAGTATTCATACAGTGCCTTCAAAAAGTATTCATACAGTGCCTTCAAAAAGTATTCATACAGTGCCTTCAAAAAGTATTCATACAGTGCCTTCAAAAAGTATTCATACAGTGCCTTCAGAAAGTATTCATACAGTGCCTTCAGAAAGTATTCATACAGTGCCTTCAGAAAGTATTCCTACAGTGCCTTCACAAAGTATTCATACAGTGCCTTCAGAAAGTATTCCTACAGTGCCTTCAGAAAGTATTCCTACAGTGCCTTCAGAAAGTATTCATACAGTGCCTTCAGAAAGTATTCATACAGTGCCTTCAGAAAGTATTCATACAGTGCCTTCAGAAAGTATTCATACAGTGCCTTCAGAAAGTATTCATACCCATTCACTTATTCATACGGTGCCTTCAGAAAGTATTCATACCTCTTCACTTATTCCACATTTTGAGGTGTTTACAGCCCCAATTCAAAATGGATGAAAACGTTTAGATTTTTTTACACACAGTACCCCATAATGGCAAAGTGAAAAAAAATATTTAAAGAATTTCCAATTTATTGAAAATGAAATACAGAAATATATCATTTACACCCCTGAGTCAATACATTATAATCACATTTGGCAGTGACTACAGCTGTGTGTCTTTCTGGGTAACAGGGTTCATACAGACAGCGGCAAGTCAAATTCAAGGACTTATAAGTAATTTTTGAAGCACTAATATTTATTTTGGAGGGCCATCAATTGGTAATAGTTCCTATTATGCAATTGTTTGTAGTCGCCACCAGGTGGCAGTATATTGCCACAACCTTATGATTTTTTTAAATGTATTTACTATTCATCACTACCTTACAAGTTCTACTCAATAATACCTTGTTTGACTACATACATGAATGATAGGTCAGTACTGATAATGTCATTTGAGTAGTGATGAGCAAGGTTTTGGGACATGCCTACTGGTGAACATACATTTCCTATTCGCATTACTACACAATTCCAGCTTAATGACTATATTGTATTTTTATTGGGAATTTCGGGATCTACTACTTAATATCTACGAAAAAGCGTTTTGCATATTCACATATGTTATAAGTTAGACCCTATTTTACATAATCTGAGGTTATGGTGTTGTGCCCACCATTAGTTGAGACACAACATGCTCTTGAAAAATGGGTGGGTGTCATTTCAATCATAGAAATACAACTCATAGAATGGGCATATCCCTTCAGACAACTGCAATTTTTCTGGTGCAACATTGAATTTGAAATTTAACTGAAATTGTAATTTCTAATTAAATACCACAAAGATGGCCACCAGTCCACCAAAAATATAAATGCAACAATAACAAAGATTTTATTGAGTTACAGTTCATATATGGGAATCAGTCAATTGGATTTCACATGACTGGGAATGTTGGTCACAGATACCATAAAAAAAGGTAGGTGCATGGATCAGAAAACCAGGCAGTATCTGGTGACCACTATTTGCCTCATACAGCGCGACATATCTCCTTTGCATAGAGTCGATCACGCTGTTGATTGTGGGCTGTGCAAAGTTGCTGTATATATTACCAACAATGACGAGATGGCCTACAGGGAGGAGGTGAGGGCCCTCGGAGTGTGGTGTCAGGAAAATAATCTCACACTCAACGTCAACAAAACAAAGGAGGTGATTGTGGACTTCAGGAAACAGCAGAGGGAGCACCCACATATCCACATTGATGGGACAGTAGTGGAGAGGGTAGTAAGTTTTAAGTTCCTCGGCATACACATTGCGGACAAACTGAATTGGTCCACCCACACAGACAGCGTCGTGAAGAAAGCGCAGCAGCGCCTCTTCAACCTCCGGAGGCTGAAGAAATTCAGCTTACCACCAAAAGTACTCAGAAACTTCTACATATGCACAATCGAGAGCATCCTGTCGGGCTGTATCACCGCCTGGTACGGCAACTGCTCCGCCCACAACCGTAAGGCTCTCCAGAGGGTGGTGAGGTCTGCACAACGCATCACCGGGGGCAAACTACCTGCCCTCCAGGACACCTACACCTACACCACCCGATGTCACAGGAAGGCCATAAAGATCATCAAGGCCAACAACCACCCGAGCCACTACCTGTTCACCCCGCAATTATCCAGAAGGTGAGGTCAGTGCAGGTCAGTACAGGTGCAGAGGTGCAGAGGCTGAAAAACAGCTTCTATCTCAAGGCCATCAGACTGTTAAACAGCCACCACTAACATTGAGTTGCTGCTGCCAACACACTGACTCCAGCCACTTTAATAATGGGAATTGATTGAAATTGATGTAAAATATATCACTAGCCACTTTAAACAATGCTACTTAATAGGATGTTTACATACCCTACTTTACTCATCTCATATGTATATGTATATACTGTACTCTATATCATCTACTGCATCTTTATGTAATACATGTATCACTAGCCACTTTAAACTATGCCACTTTGTTTACGTTCCCTACATTACTCATCTCATATGTATATACTGTACTTGATACCATCTACTGCATCTTGTCTATGCCGTTCTGTACCATCACTCATTCATATATCTTTATGTACATATTCTTTATCCCTTTACACTTGTGTGTATAAGGTAGTAGTTTTGGAATTGTTAGGTTAGATTACTCGTTGGTTATTACTGCATTGTCGGAACTAGAAGCACAAGCATTTCGCTACTCTCGCATTAACATATGCTAACCATGTGTATGTGACAAATAAATTTGATTTAGTAAGGCTCAAACAGGACCGGGTTTGTGTTGTGAAACTAGCCACAATAAGGATTAGGCACAATCGTGGAATTTGCAGTTTGCATTCAAAGTAAAAGTAAAAGTACGTCACTGACAGTGATGCAAATGAATACAAATAGTAGAATTATGCCATACTTTTATGTTGAAGGCTAACCGCAAAGTCCACTATTGTGGCTAAACCTTATTGTGGCTAGCTTCACATAGATGAGTCTGACCACCATTTAATCAAATAAAAACTGTCTTATAAATTAGGGTTATTTTAGATGATGACACATAGCTATGTAGTTAGCTAGCTAACTGGAGGTCTTGAAACAGATTGTCGTTTTGCTATGTTTTTGGCAAAAGAACAATGTTTGCATCCATGAGCTAGCTAGCTTTATTTTGTGACCAGCACTGTAGGTGCGCGAGTCAACTTTACCAGCATCATGTGGTGATGAATCGTTGTGACATATGAGATACAAGTGATAGTGTAATCAGTGTGTAATAACTACGTAAAAAATGTATGAACGCGTTTAATTATGTGATGTGCAGTCATATTCATGTCCTGATTGGTCAACAAGGTTATTTGACACATCAAAAGTGTTATTTGACGTGTATCTTTTTTGACATGCAAAGACCCAAACGGCGTTCCATAAAAACCCTGGTTGAGAATGAAATGACTGAACAAATGAACAACGAGACAGCACAGCAAGTAAGTAAAATCAATAGGTTTTGATTATGGGGACATACGTAAAATGCCAACAAAATACATTTTTTGTCTCTGTGTGTGTGTGTGTGTGTGTGTGTGTGTGTGTGTGTGTGTGTGTGTGTGTGTGTGTGTGTGTGTGTGTGTGTGTGTGTGTGTGTGTGTGTGTGTGTGTGTGTGTGTGTGTGTAACCTTTATATAACTTGGCATGTCAGTTAAGAACACGTTCTTAGTTACAATGACGGCCCGGACGATGCCGGGCCAATTGTGCGCCGCCCTATGGGACTCCCAATCACGGCCGGATGTGATACAGACTGTAGTGACGCCTCTTGCAATGAGATGCAGTGCCTTAGACCGCTGAATTAATGTGTGTGTTAACTATTTAACTGTACTAGAATGCTTAAAAAGCTGAAGAAAAAAAATATATCGGTTATCGGTATCGTTTTTTTGGCAAGGAAAATATCAGGTATCGGCCAAAAATGACATATCGGTGCATCACTAGTATGTATGGAAGGCTTCGTTCAAATCCAAAAAGGTGCTATCAAAAGGTGATCAAGTTCAAATGGATTTAACATCAAAATAGGATGTCTCAACCCTGACAAGTAAATTATACAGTTGACAATCAATTAATAAACTGTCTTGAGTTCCATTTTAAAGGGTATGGCACATTCTGAGAAGTACTGGAAGGACTGAACAGAAATAAAAATGTTTCACTGCCTTCACAGTAGGACGCAGGCAACACACACTAGACACACACACACACAGGGCCTTCTCTGCGCAGACATGTGGGTGGTGTGAGCACTGGTATTAGTCACCATATAGTGCCTGATAAACAGGCAGTGTTTTTGACAGACATTCAAACCGAAACTGTCTGAAAAGAGCGCATGGTTTGAGAGGAGGTGGGAGGAATAAAAGAAAGCAGGCCTCAAACAGTGAGAGAGAGAGAAAATATAAAACTGAGAACAAGAAAACAACACAAGCGTTCTAATCCCACAGCTTAAAAAATGAACTAGTATGAAGTTAACTCAACTGTAGCTCGAGGGCCTGAGAGTCAAGTCGTGGGTTGGGTTCCTATCCAAGTAACTATCAACGAGTTCTGGCCTATTTCATTGGAAATTCACATCCAAAAATATCTAATTACCTGAATGGACTGCTGCCATCTGAGATTGTTGGAAATTGGCCATTGGTTAAGTGCTTCCTCAAGAACATATGTTTGCCGGCAATGGAGAGGTCATCAGAGCAGACCTGCCCTCTCCTCTAGGCTAGGTGATTTGTCAGTGAACTCCCACCTCTTTAGAGAAAAGACACCCCCCAAGCTGCTCTTGGAGACTGGAGAGACACCCCTGATGGTTTGAATCCCTACTAAATGGTGGGGAAAAAAGGTATTCTAATGTTGTCAAGAGTTACAGCTAAACTACATATTGGAAAACATAGGTCTACTTTTCCGTTGTTGAATATAAATCTATCACATTGGCTATGGTCTCTTTGGTGGCTTCCAGTTGAAGTGAAAACACAGTGAGCATTAAAACACACTGCCTTTTCGCTCTTGTATAGGAAATGGCTTAGAATTTAACCCATATTACAGATGACAGAGTGAACAGCCGGTGTGTGTATTTTCAACGTATTCAATTTAATTCACACAAAATATGACAATAAAAATTATATTTTGTCTCCCTTGTCCCCCCCCCTGTCTTTCTCACCTCCCTCCCTTCCTCTTTCCTCTCAAAGTGAAAGGCTTCTCCCGTTCTCAGAGGTCAACACTAAGTTAAACAGACATCCATGAACCCGTCCCAGCCTGTCTGTTGTACTAGTTACTGTTGCTAAAACCCTGGGTCCTTCCTGCCTCTGGGGCAGAAGTTCCCTTTGTGTGAATCTTGCTGGTTTCTAACACATTAATTTGAAGGAGGAGGTACAGTACAGAGGGACTGGTTTGGCTTCCTAAGCATGACACAACGTGTAGAAATCCATGCCAGGAGTCAGGGTGTTAGCTCTTTCAACGCACCATTGACTCTAGCTGAGCTAAACTCAAAAGTACAGTAGACAGACAGACACTATGCTATACAACATATCGTTTGATTGATTTCACCTTTATTTATCCAGGATGTCTCATTGAGGTCATGAGACCTATTTTACAAGAGAGACCTGGCCAGTAATATAGAGCATGCTTGTTGGGCTATTTACTTAGGATATTAAGAATCTGGTGTCAAGCATATAGGGTCCAATCCAGGCTCCAATCCAGCCCTGGGTAAAGTGCTTACTAAACTGACCTAACTGCTTACAGGATGGGGGTCCTGTCCTGAGAGGAGGACCTAAGTATGGAGGGAAAGGGAATCTCCCAGACTGCGTCACAAATGGCACCCTATTCCCTTTATAGTGCACTACTTTTGACCTGGGCCCATAGTGACTTTTCAGACCCTGACCCTCCGGTGGCCCTGAGCTGGGAATTCAGAGGGGTGCACTGGGCATCAGGACAGGGCAGGGGAGCAGTCATCAGAGGCCTGGTAGGGCAGAGCTAACAGAGGAGAGGAGCCAGACCAGCAGCACAGAGCACTCTTAAAGAGCCACTGAACACACAGATTGGCACGTGTTTTCTGTTGCTCATTAGAAAAACTAGACTTCAGTCTTGGAGGTGTTTCCTGACCGATTCCGCGTTTGGTTAATGATGTTTGTCCCCCATGAGACACTGTAGACGCAGAAGCCTATTTCACTTCCTGAAAAATCCCCAGAATTAGTCTAAGATAACTCAAGACGCATTAGATGTGCAATTTTGCAATTAAGGTGTGTGGTGCAGCATTTTCTCAAGTAAAAAAAATGTGTGACGGGTTGTCTTATGTAAACAGACTGCCATTGAATAGAGAGCAATCACCGCAGCTGTCCACCCCATGTTAGTGGGTAAATGAACAGTCAAATGAACAGTCAAATCAAAACCCGTTGTGACACATGGATGTGACATTTACCCATTTTCGACAAGACTGACCAAAATTATCGTATTTACACTTTGTACTAAATTTTGACACTAGAATAGCTGTTTCTGACACATCAATACCACATAGGACATTTTCAAAGGGATTCATTGCTTTTTAAAAGGCAGTCGCTCTTTAACCTCTTGACCAAATAGAGACAAGATATCATGTTACCCTTCCCCCTTCTGAGTGTGTTAGTTTTGTTTAACGAAATAAAATCCTGTAAATAAATATATAGGCTTAACTACAGCAAATGCATTACAGAAAGAAAAAAAACTGTGTCCTTGAAACCATAAAAAGACAAGTGAATAGCCTAAATAAATACAGTAAATACACGCACCAAGCAGGAAGAAAAGAACACATTATTGTAGTCTTGAAACCATAAAAAGACAAGTGAATAGCCTAAATAAATACAGTAAATACACGCACCAAGCAGGAAGAAAAGAACACATTATTGTAGTCTTGAAACCATAAAAAGACAAGTGAATAGCCTAAATAAATACAGTAAATACACGCACCAAGCAGGAAGAAAAGAACACATTATTGTAGTCTTGAAACCATAAAAAGACAAGTGAATAGCCTAAATAAATACAGTAAATACACGCACCAAGCAGGAAGAAAAGAACACATTATTGTAGTCTTGAAACCATAAAAAGACAAGTGAATAGCCTAAATAAATACAGTAAATACACGCACCAAGCAGGAAGAAAAGAACACATTATTGTAGTCTTGAAACCATAAAAAGACAAGTGAATAGCCTAAATAAATACAGTAAATACATGCACCAAGCAGGAAGAAAAAAACACATTATTGTAGTCTTGAAACCACAAACAAGTGAGAATGAGTGTGTGTGTCTCCCATTTCTCTAGTTTACTGTGTGAGTTAGACCAGGGACTCTGACCCCAAAATACCTAACCAGTAACCACTGGCAGCAATGAAATCATTGATTGCAGATCCATGGGTTGATTATTAACAGACTATATCCCGAATGGCATCCTATTCTCTATACTATGTAGTGCACTACTTTCAACCAGGGCCCATAGGGTAAAGTAATATATAGGGAATAGGGTGCTTATTGGGACACAGACAGAGTGATGTTGGTATGGTCAGAAACTACAGTATTTGTGAAATATTCAACTGGCTAACAGAGCCGTTATACACACACAGAGCACACACTATATCAACCTAAGCTATTACCCAGTTAATGCAATAGCCTATACAGTTTGCAGAGATTGAATGTATTTTTCCCTCTAAAGGGGTAAAATGTAAAACCTTGTTAAAAGTGTGGACCCCTGCATAGCAATTGTTCACCATTTTGCAGACAGTGCTTTGTTTGCTAAAGCAGGGGTCCAGACATACTGAGCCTTGGTGAGATTAAACCTTTTATAAGACAGGAGGAATGCAAGCTCGGTGCTATAATAAAAACTGGTGTGGTTAACAAGACTGGGCATTTTCAGGGGCACAATAAAAAGAAATATGAGATGAGGGTAGCTAGGGGGTGAGCTGAGGTGCTATGCTACTGCAAGTCAACACCGACCAAACACAACATAAACTGAACAGTACCAGTCTACACATCATAAAGTTTACAAGACTACTGACATTAATAATCCAACACAAGAAAAAATCCAAGATCATGGACACTTGGTATGGAGAATAATTACATTTTCAGCAAATACTTTGCATTTTTAATCAAGAAAAAAAAGCAGATCCCAAGGAGATGTGTGTCAATGGTGAATGTATGTATGATGGCCATAGAGTGTGAATCTGTCAGTCAGTGACGGGGGAAGTGGCAGGCGAAACCAAGGGGAACTACTGTTGTGACCTGGCGCCTGCCAAGCCAAAGCTGTTGGAAACCAGCTGTTTGAAATAAACAGAAGACCTGGATGGGGGTCCGGAGTTCCTGACTTCCTGCTTTGCTACCCGCAAACTGCGTCACAGCATTCCTGTCATGTTGACATCACACACACACATCGGAGCTTCACCCTGTTTTAACTTCACCTGTTTGCACCCTGCCCATACAGCTGGGTTGAGAGTCAATAAAACAATGAATCTTGTGTATCTCTTGACAGGACCAATGTGAGAAACTAAAGAGAATACATGGTGACACACAGACAAATACACACAAGGGTGGTTCCCTCACTGACGTGATTGTTGGTAACCATGGTACCAGTAGTCAGTACAGAGCTTCAAGCCAAAAAGAAAATGGAGGGAACTTTGGCCTTAAACACTGATTTTTAATATTTTCAAAAATATTTACAGTTGAAGTCGGAAGTTTACATACACCGTAGCCAAATACATTTAAACTCAGTTTTTCACAATTCCTGACATTTAATCTTGGAAGAAATTCTCCGTCTTAGGTCAGTTAGGATCACCACTATATTTTAAGAATGTGAAAGGTCAGAATAATAGTAGAGAGAATTATTTATTTCAGCTTGTATTTCTTTCATCACATTCCCAGTGGGTCAGAAGTTTACATACACTCAATTAGTATTTCGTAGCATTGCCTTTAAATTGTTTCACTTGGATCAAACATTTCAGGTAGCCTTCCACAAGCGTCCCACAATAAATTGGGTAAATGTTGGCCCAATCCTCCTGACAGAGCTGGTGTAATTGAGTCAGGTTTGTAGGCCTCCTTGCTTGCACATGCTTTTTCAGATCTGCCAACAAATTTTCTATAGAATTGAGGTCAGGGCTTTGTGATGGCGACTCCAATACCTTGACTTTGTTGTCCTTAAGATGTTTTGCCACAACTTGGAAGTATGCTTGTGGTCATTGTCCATTTGGAAGACCCATTTGCGACCAAGCATTAACTTCCTGACTGACGTTTTGAGATGTTGCTTCAATATATTCACATAATCTTCCATCCTCATGATGCCATCTATTTTGTGAAGTGCACCAGTCCCTCCTGCAGCAAAGCACCCCCACAACATGATGTTGCCACCCCCGTGCTTCACGGTTGGGATGGTGTTCTTCGGCTTGCAAGCCTCCCCCTTTTTCCTGCAAACATAATGATTTTCATTATGGCCAAACAGTTCTATTTTTGTTTTATCAGACCAGAGGACATTTCTCCAAAAAGTACAATCTTTGTCCCCATGTGCAGTTGCAAATCATAGTCTGGCTTTTTCATGCCGGTTTTGGAGCAGTGGCTTCTTCCTTGCTGAGCGGCCTTTCTGTCGATATAGAACTTGTTTTACTGTGGATATAGATACTTTTGTACCTGTTTCCTCCATCATCTTCACAAGATCCTTTGCTGTTGTACTGGGATTGATTTGCACTTCTCGCACCAAAGTACTTTCATCTCTAGGAGACAGAACGCATCTCCTTCCTGAGCGGTATGACGGCTGCGTGGTCCCATGGTGTTTATACTTGCGTACTATTGTTTGTACAGATGAACGTGGTACCTTCAGGTGTTTGGGTATTGCTCCCAAGGATGAATCAGACTTGTGGAGGTCTATCTTTTTTTCTGAGGTCTTGGCTGATTTTCCCATGATGTCAAGCAAAGAGGTACTGAGTACAGTGGGGAGAACAAGTATTTGATAACCTGCAAAATTGGCTGTGTTTCCTACTTACAAAGCATGTAGAGGCCTGTAATTTTTTATCATAGGTACACTTCAACTGTGAGAGACGGAATCTAAAACAAAAATCCAGAAAATCACATTGTATGATTTGTAAGTAATTCATTTGCATTTTATTGCATGACATAAGTATTTGATCACCTACCAACCAGTAAGAATTCCGGCTCTCACAGACCTGTTAGTTTTTCTTTAAGAAGCCCTCCTGTTCTCCACTCATTACCTGTATTAACTGCACCTGTTTGAACTCGTTACCTGTATAAAAGACACCTGTCCACACACTCAATCAAATAGACTCTAACCTCTCCACAATGGTCAAGATGGCAAAGCCACTGTTTTGTTTTCCTGGAGTTTGATATTTCTTCTCATATTTATTTAACTCATTGTATTAGACTAAAAATAACTTTAATAGCCATCTTATCAATGCAATTTGATTTGCTGGTTTTAAGCATTAAACTTTCAAATAGCTCTTTGTTGACTGTTGCTGGGTGTTATCGTCCTCCATCAGCACCTGCCTGTACCCTACCTGCCAAAAGCTCTCTCCTGGCCCATTACACTAAGTCTGAATTTCTCCTGCGAGGTGACCTAAACTGGGACATGCTTAAACCACCTGACCAAGTCCTAAAGCAATGGGACTTCCTAAATCTTTCTCAGATTATTACCAATCCCTCAAGGTATGACTCCAAACACCCAGAAAAGACCACTCTCCTCGATGTTATCCTCACAAATAATCCTGATAGGTATCAGTCTGGTGTTTTCTGTTATGATCATAAAGATGACTGTTTAACAGCCTGTGTTCGTAATGGCTGCTCAAGGAAACGACCTGTCCTGATTTGTCATAGACGCTTGTTAAAAGACTTTAATGAGCAAGCCCTCCTTCATGACCTGGCCTCTGTATATTGGTATAGAATCAGCTTGACAGCTCTGTCGAAGATGCTTGGACTTTTGTTTTTATTTCAAGTGATATTGTTAACAAACATGCCCCATAATGAAAATGACAATTAAAAACTTGTTCAACCTCTGGTTTGACTGGGAGTTACTACACCTAAAGAATTGCATTTGGTGAACGGCTCGGTACACACATACTCAGGCTGACTGGCTCTCGTTCAGGTAAATGAGAAATACAGTAAGTGCACTCAGGCTATCCGGAAGGCCAAAGTTAGTTACTTTAAGGAGCAGTTCTCTCTCTGTTGGTCTAACCCCAAGAAGTTCTGGAAAACAGTTCAAGACCTGGAGAATAAACCCTCCTCCTCACAGCTGCCCATGTCCCTTAAAGTTGACGATGTGGTTATTACTGATGGCTGAGCTCTTTAATGCTCTTTAAAAATCACCACTTCATTAAGTCAGGATTCCTATTTGACTCAGCCATGCCTCGTTGCCCATCCAACATTTCCTCATCTCCCACCCCTTCTAAATCCCCTATCTCCAATGCTCCTCTCTCTTTTTCCCCTGCCCCGCTACAAAGTTTCTCCCTGCAGGCGGACACTGAGTCCAAGGTGCCAAAGGAGCTCCTTAAACGTATCTGGGTTTTCTTTAAGGTTGCTACCCCTATAATCACCAAGACCATCTCTGACCTTTTTAACCTGGCTCTCCTCTCTGGGGAGGTTACCATTGCTTGAAAGGCAGCCACGCTTTGTCCTTTATTTAAAGGGTGAGATCAAGCTGATCCTAACTGCTATAGGCCTATTTTTATTTTGCCATGTTTATCAAAAGTGTTGGAAAAACTTGTCAATAATCAACTGACTGTCTTTCTTGATGTCTATAGTATTCTCTCTTGTATGCAATCTGGTTTCCGCTCAGGTTATGGACGTGTCACTGCAAACGTAAAGGTCCTCAATGATGTCACCATTGCCCTTGATTCTAAGCAGTGTTGTGCTGCTATTTTATTGACTTGGCCAAAGCGTTAGATATGGTAGACCATTCCATTCTTGTGGCCCAGGTAAGGAGTATTGGTGTCTCTGAGGGGTCTTTGGCCTGGTTTGCTAACTACCTTTCTTCTCACAGTGTGCAGTGTATAAAGTCAGAACATCTGCTGTCTCAGCCACTGCCTGTCACTAAGGGTGTACCCCAAGGGCTCGATCCTAGGCCCCACGCTCTTCTCAATTTACATCAACAACATAGCTCAAGCAGTGGGAAACTTTCTCATCCATGTATATGCATATGATACAATCTTATACTCAGCTGGCCCCTCCTCAGATTTTGTGTTAAACGCTCTAAAACAAAACTTTCTTGGTGTCCAATAAACTTTCTCTACCCTTAACCTTGTTCTGAACTCCTCCAAAACAAAGGTAATGTGGTTTGATAAGAAGAATGCCCCTCTCCCCACAGGTGTGATTACTACCTCTGAGGTTTTAGAGCTTGAGGTAGTCACCACGTACACGTACTTGGGAGTATGGCTAGACGGTACACTGTCCTTCTCTCAGTACATATCAACGATGCAAGCTAAAGTTAGAGGAAACCAAGTCTAGATATATCGTAAATTGCTCCTCTTTCACCCCAGCTGCCAAACTAACCTTGATTCAGATGACAATCTTACCCATGCTAGATTACGGAGACATAATTTATAGATTGGCAGTTAAGGGTGCTCGTCACTGCACTCTATGCTCTTCTGTAAATTGGTAATCTCTGTATACCCGTCGCAAGACCCACTGGTTGACGCTTATTTATAAAACCCTCTTAGGCCTCACTCCTCCACATATAACACCCGTTCTGCCAGTCACATTCTGTTAAAGGTTCCCAAAGCACACACATCCCTGGGTCGCTTGTCTTTTCAGCTCCCAACAGCTAGCGACTGGAACGAGCGTCAACAAACACTCAAACTGGACAGTTTTCTCAATTTCTTCATTCAAAGACTCAATCATGGACACTCTTACTGACAGTTGTGGGTGCTTTGCGTGATGTATTGTTGTCTCTACCTTCTTGCCCTTTGTGCTGTTGTCTGTGACCGATAATGTTTGTACCCTGTTTTGTGCTGCTACCATGTTGTGCTGCTGCCATGTTGTGTTTCTACCATGTTGTTGTCATGTCTCAGCCTCCAGTATTTATGCTGCAGTAGTTTATGTGTCGGGGGCTATGGTCAGTTTGTTATATCTGGAGTACTTCTTCTGTCCTATTCTGTGTCCTGTGTGAATTTAAGTGTGCTCTCTCTAATTCTCTCTTTCTCTCTTTCTTTCTCTCTCCGAGAGGACCTGAGCCCTAGGATCATGCCTCAGGACTACCTGACATGATGACTCCTTGCTGTCCCCAGTCCACCTGGCCGTGCTGCTACTCCAGTTTCAACTGTTCTGCCTTATTATTATTTGACCATGTTGGTCATTTATGAACATTTGAACATCTTGGCCATGTTCTGTTATAATCTCCACCCGACACAGCCAGAAGAGGACTGGCCACCCCACATAGCCTGGTTCCTCTCTAGGTTTCTTCCTAGGTTTTGGCCTTTCTAGGGAGTTTTCCCTAGCCACCGTGCTTTTACACCTGCATTGCTTGCTGTTTGGGGTTTTAGGCTGGGTTTCTGTACAGCACTTTGAGATATCAGCTGATGTACGAAGGGCTATATGAATAAATTTGATTTTGATTTGATGTTGTGTTGCTACCATGCTGTGTTGTCATGTGTTGCTGCCATGCTATGTTGTTGTCTTAGGTCTCTCTTTATGTAGTGTTGTCTCTCTTTCGTGACGTGCGTTTTGTCCTACATTTTTACTAAATTTATTTTTAATCCCAGCCCCCTTCCCCGCAGGAGACCTTTTGCCTTTTGGTAGTCCGTCATTGTAACCGAAAGGTTGCAAGTTCAAATCCCCGAGCTGACAAGGTACAAATCTGTCATTCTGCCCCTGAACAGGCAGTTAACCCACAGTTCCTAGGCCGTCATTGAAAATAAGAATTTGTTCTTAACTGACTTGCCTAGTTAAATAAAGTTTCAATTAAAAAAAATAAAAAATCTGTCAGGTTACATACAGTAACGTTGCCTTGAGGTCTGAGCATTATCATGTGATGGCAAGAGTCAGTTTGGGGAGTATTTTAGTACTTTATTAGGATCCCCATTAGCTACTGCTAAAGAAGCAGCTACTCTTCCTGGGGTCCACACAAAACATTAAATATTACATAACATTAATAGGCAAGTACACTATATCCCTAGGATAGAACTAATTACTTCCCTCATTTCCGGATTATCTGCCCTGGGCTCTTTCTGTAATTCTGATCGAATTTTCGGGCTACCCATAAGAAAACGCCAACGTTACAGAGGCAAGAGAAGGGGGATCCTGGCAAGATTAAGGCGAAGGGAAACCCAGGCACCTCTTCCCTCCATTCTACTGGCCAATGTATAGTCACTTGATAATAAGATGGATGACCTCCGATCGCGAATTTGCTACCAACGGGAGTCTCGCAACTGCAATATTCTCTGCTGTTCTGAAACATGGCTCTCGGACAAGTTGGCTCTCCAACTTGATGGATTCTCCATTCACCGTGCCGACAGGACAGTGGATTCTGGGAAATCAAGGGGGGAGGGGGTTGCCGCTTCATCAACAACAACTGGTGTGCTGTCTCGAGCATGGTGGAAGTGTCGACCCATGGTTCACCCATTTTGGAATACCTGATGGTCAAATGCCAACCTTTTTACCTCCCGAGAGAGTTTTTAGCTGTTATCGTGACTGTTGTATATCACCTCAGGACAAGAAAAATAACAAGCTGGGACTTAAGGAAATGTACAAGGCTATAACCAAGCAGGAAAACATCCTTCTTGCCGGCGATTTTAATTCATTAAGACACGTGATGCACAACTTCCATCAACACATCTCCCTCGCCACTTGGGGTGATAAAGTCCTAGACCACTGTTTAACCCACAAGCAAGTATACAAGGCTCTCCCTCATTTGCCATTCGTAAAATCAGATCATGACTCCGTATTCCTGCTTCCTGTTTACAAGCAGAAGCTGAAACACGAATTACCCGTGACTCACTCCGTTGAGAAATGGTCTCCAGAATCAGTGATTATGCTACAGGACTGCTTTTCTAGCGCTGATTGGAATATGTTTAGAGATTCTGCCGATAACATTGACGAGCTAACCACCTCCATCACCGGCTTCATTAGGAAATGATTCGGCGACAGTTACATTTTGCTGCTTCCCCAATCAAAAGCCATGGATTAACACTGAGGTTAGATAGGGCTACCCCACACAGGGCTATCGCAGACAACCGAGGCTACGGCTGAGAATAGAAAAAGTACAAGAAATCCTGAAATGACCACCGCAGAGTCATCAAACGAGCAAAAGGACAATATAGGAATAATGTGGAATGATATTACACAGGCTTCGACACCTGGCGCGTGTGGCAGAGGCTACAGTCCATTATGGAATACAAAGGAAGACCCAGCCTCGATCTGGCCAAAAATGCCTCTCTACCAGATGAACTCGATGCATTTTATGCATGCTTTGACAATAACAACATTGTGCAAGGTGTGAGGGTTGCCACCGACCCAGAAGATTGGGTGATCTCACTCACCGAGGCCGATGTGAGTAAAGTCTTTAATCAGGTCAATATCCGCAAGGTCGCGGGCCCATTGATTTGCATACCGCCCCAACAGATCCATAGACGAGCCCAACAGATCTATAGATCTCCCTCAACAGTGGAGTGGGTCGAGAGCTTCAAGTTCCTCTGTCCAAATCACTAAATGGTCCACACACACCGCACAATTGTGACGAAGGCACAACAGCGCCTCTTCCCCCTCAGGAGGATGAAAAGGTTTGGCATGGGCCCTCAAATCCTCAAAATGTTTTAAAGCTGTAGCATTGAGAGCATCTTGACTGGCTGCATCACTGCTTGGTATGGCAATAACACTGCCCCCAATCGCGTGGTGCTACAGAGGGTGGCGTGGACAGCCCAGTATATCACTGGGGCCGAGCTCCCTGTCATCCAGGACCTTTCTATCAGGCAGTATGAAAGGAAGGCCTGGAAAATCGTTAGTCTCAAACCACTCAAGCCATAGACTGTTCTCTCTGCTTTCGCACGGCAAGCTGTACTAGTGCAAGTCTGATACCAACAGGCTCCTGAACAGCTTCTATCCCCATGGCATAAGACTGCTAAATGGCTAAGAAAATGGCTACACGGACTATTAGAGTTTAACTTAGTGCAAAAATAACAATAAAATACAGTCTCTCTATGCACACTCACAGGGCCCTACACACTATGCACACTGATACTCCAACACACATACAAAAACATAATTTGCTCACACACATATATTCTTCATATATTCTGATGCCTAGTCACCTTACCCTTATACATAGCTACATCTATCGATCCAGTATGCCTGCACATTGTAGATATGGTACTGGAACTGACCCTGTATATAGTACGCTTACTTATTTTATTGTGTTCTTCTTGTTTTGATATATTTTTTGTTTTGGTTCTACTTTGTTATTTTCAGTATTACATTGTTATTGATTACTGCATCGTTGGGGTTAGAGTTTGCAAGAAAGGCATTTCACTGTATTGGTGCATGTGACATTAAAACTTGAAACTTATGCCTTCATAATCACACACATTTTTTTTTAAATGGAATGGGAGGAGGGTGTGTGGGGTTCCCAAGAAGAACGTTACAAGGATCTAAGTGGTATGACTCTCACTTCAGCAGAATGTGAGTTTGCCTGTGATAGCATGCCACGCCACGCACTAAGCAGCATAGCATTTCCTGTCTGACTAATTAACCCCTGAGCACAGAGGGGGAGGTGATGAAACAGGTCAAAGGTCAAAAGCCACAATACAGAAGCTGTAAACAACCCCATGTCTATTCAATATAAAGTACCAGAAGCTGTAAAATACTCTTATACTATTTGTAATGGTGGATTTACATCTACAGGCACCAAGTAACAACTATTATTTTTAATATATCTGATCATCTCATTTCGTTGAGCTCCTATTGAACCTACACTGAGTAACTTCAGATGGCAAAAGAGAGCGAGACCACAGATGTTGGATCTAAATATGAGCCAGTTTTGTACAGCAGCAAAATAATCCTGCAGCATCAGGAAATTTGGATTATTATATGGATTAAAATTCATGGGTATTTTTGTAGGGGTTGAAACATTTTTTGTAAGGGAAAATCAAGTCGGAAATTTCAAAGTGGAAATTTCTCCTGCAACGGGGTGGTCAAATTCAGGTCCTACTCTGTATGAGAGGGGACTATGGGGTAAGAGGAACAGAGGAATGCAGAGGAGAGAACGGGACAGGACATCCTTGTTCACTGCAGTATTTGCATGTGTAACAAAACAAAATCCATACTTTGCCAGAGGAAACAATGGAGGAAATATCATATCATCATATCATCTTCCTTCCATTCCTTAATTAATTAGGTCCTGCCTTTAGGTGACTGGCATTTCTTCTTTTGAATTTGCTCATTCACATTGATTGATCCTAACTTTCTAACAGCTCATCAAAATGATGTTGCCCCAACCCCACCCTTTAGTCCACATATGGACAGTTGGCATGGATATACCCACATTACATGACATTTACATTACCTCTGCCTAGCCCTGCTACTAATAAAACTGGGCGTTTCCACTCGCTCTAAAACAGTAACTGGCCTAATGTGTGCTCCTTCAGGCAATCTGCTGTTATAAAACTAAATTATTTACATTGTTTGGCCAAGTAAGCTCAAAGCATTAAATTTGTGGGTGTGGGTGTTATAATAAATAAACATTCAAATACTGGTCGCTGCTTGCCGACATTGGCAAAGTACGTTTCTTTCTAATTTGATTCTTATGGACTTTGCATGCAACACACATAGAAACACACACAAACATCTAAATAAATCCATTACTAGTGTACATGCCTTAGGTTCTGACAGACACTTCGCCTCTGCGATAACGCATAATTGTTCGATAATTAGCCTATCAAAGGCAAATGATAAAGTCGAAGAAAAGCTCTGTTGTTGATTAACAGTCATGCACTTGTAAACATAAGCCGTTATAGCCTACACACTAACATATGGACTCCAACGACATAAAGGGAGGTTCCACCATAGAACGACACAATCGATTCTAGGTGTTTCCTATAGGTTCCACAGCACACACAGATTGGAAAACTAAGCACTAATAGTGAAGACAATTGTGTTACAAAAGACAAAACGAAAAAAATCACAAAAGGAAAGTGGACAACCACAGCTCAGCAGATTCTATAGACATTTGGTCAGCAAGTGTGGATAGAGAAGTGGGTAGGGGGCAAGTGTGGACAGCAGTCTGTAAGGGACTAGGGGACTGTGGGAGGACAGATGGCTCAGTGATCCCTTCTATCTATTTCTCCCTCCATCTCTCGCCTTTGAATATTAAATTAAAGTCTGAACTAAGATGACCTTTGTTTTTTTTTTAAGACCTTTCATTTGTTTACCCAGGATAGTACACTTAGTAACAATTTACAGGGAGTCCTGAGTTTGATCAAATCAATAAAAACATACACAATACATGCCCTCCAAAAATGTAACAACACAGCACACAGTAGCATGACATGACATAGGCCTACACACACAGACATTTAAAACGCAGCAATTCAGGTTGGCAACTTACCTTTAAGGTTCTTCGGGTTGTTCTGCTTGGTTCGCGGCATCTTTTCTTGTTGGTTGTTTCACTGACACATCTTCTGAAAGGTTGTCAATTCTCTAATGCAGGTGGACCACGAACACTCTCTGGGTTCATCTACAAAGCACACATAGAGAGGGTCAGTGTCAGCTCAACACACCATAGATCAATAAACACTAAGCAGCCCTTATCTTCTTACTAAGTGTGTGTGAGTGTGTGTCTATGGCTGTCTGTGTGCAGTCTCCCGTCCTCTCACTTGGCAAGAATCAGAAAGGACACTGCTGTTGTTGCGTCTGTCAGTTTAACAGTTGTCCCTGTCTAAATTCTAATTCCAGTCCAAACTTGCACGGTCTAAATTTTTATTCTAGTCAAAACGTACATAGTCTAAATTCGTATTGCAATCCAAACGTACACAGTATAAATTCTAATTCCAGTCCAAACGTACACAGTATAAATTCTAATTCCAGTCCAAACGTACACAGTATAAATTCTAATTCCAGTCCAAACGTACACAGTATAAATTCTAATTCCAGTCCAAACGTACAAGGCTTACATTCTTGTTCCAGTCCAAACGTACAAGACTTACATTCTTGTTCCAGTCCAAACGTACAAGGCTTACATTCTTGTTCCAGTCCAAACGTACAAGGCTTACATTCTTGTTCCAGTCCAAACGTACAAGGCTTACATTCTTGTTCCAGTCCAAACGTACACAGTATAAATTCTAATTCCAGTTCAAACGTACAAGGCTTACATTCTTGTTCCAGTCCAAACGTACAAGGCTTACATTCTTGTTCCAGTCCAAACGTACACAGTATAAATTCTAATTCCAGTTCAAACGTACAAGGCTTACATTCTTGTTCCAGTCCAAACGTACACAGTATAAATTCTAATTCCAGTTCAAACGTACAAGGCTTACATTCTTGTTCCAGTCCAAACGTACAAGGCTTACATTCTTGTTCCAGTCCAAACGTACACAGTATAAATTCTAATTCCAGTTCAAACATACAAGGCTTACATTCTTGTTCCAGTCCAAACGTACAAGGCTTACATTCTTGTTCCAGTCCAAACGTACACAGTATAAATTCTAATTCCAGTTCAAACGTACAAGGCTTACATTCTTGTTCCAGTCCAAACGTACACAGTATAAATTCTAATTCCAGTTCAAACGTACAAGGCTTACATTCTTGTTCCAGTCCAAACGTACAAGGCTTACATTCTTGTTCCAGTCCAAACGTACACAAAACAAAGCCCAGTGAGCACAATACGTTGAAAAGACGGTTATCAACGTCTTGTCAACATATGTTGCCCATAGGGAGGCTCCTGCTAAGTTTGATGGCATGGCATAATATCCAATACAGCACCACTGACAGGGTGCTCCTCTACCGATATCAGGTGAGTTCTGGACCAACTCTGAGATGTGAATGCATCTCTCTCCATATAAATATAAACCTGGAGTGGCTATCTATAATCTGATCTAAACCAAGAGGAGATGGCTGTTTTTTTGGTACACAAGTGATTGAGTTGATGTCAGATACACTGCCCTGCCCTTCGCTCTGATGACACACACGTTTCAGGTGACGAAAGACGCAAACAATAAGGCCTTGTGTCTGGCGGGTAGTCAGCGCTCCAGGGTGCTTACACGGTTAGCGGGCTACAATCAGACAAATCTTCTTATAAAAGTGAACATGCATTAGATCATTGCATCACCATCAGACATAAGCAAACACTGAAAGGGCATCTTGATCTCATAGCTGTATAGTATCTGTTTAATCTTATTGTATTGCTGCTAATGATACCCTTTTTACAGTGGATGAAAAGGGACTAATTTTAGACTTCATGCAAATCTGAGCTCTGCAAAAAAAACATCAGCAGACACCATCAGCAGTATGTTGAAGCTAAATTATATCAAATCTTGACCTTTCAAAAACCCAAGGCAAAGAAAAGAACAAGCAGAATGAATGATCAGCAGAGCTCCCTCAGTCCCTCCCATACATTTCTATAGACATGATCTATAGAAATTCACATGCATTACTATAGTCTATACATTATCTATACATAACAATAAATGTATTTAAAATGACTAGACATTTTACATAGTATATACTGTATTATGCTTATAGATAATTCCCTACATGATCTTCCTAGATCAATCCCTTCCACTGTACATTTTGTTCCAACATCCAGTCTGTTCCGTTTGCCAATGTTACATAACAGTCCGTTACTACAGCCGTAGGATTGTTTTACCATATACTGATACACGTGCGCTGCTACAGCAATGACATCATTGAGCTCGCAAAATATATCGGCAGTAATGTACACAGCGCATGCACCAGGTCACAGAGCCCAGTAAGAACGACAATGAAAGTCATACAATCAAACATGTTCATAAGCTCCCACCTGCCTCCCAGGGAGAACGAAGGACAGGTCGAATACCTTAAGTTCAGACGATGCTGGTGATTTGGAGGAGAGCGAGACGTGCGTGTGCGGCGCGCGTGTCAGCTGAGAATTTTTTGAGGAAACACCCCGAAACTGACAGCTTGATGAGGATGCCACAATAAGCGGCGGAGTAAATGTTGCAGTAGGCCTAGTCCTATAGCTGTCCGAAAAGAATGTTCTCTCTAAATCCCTGACGACAGACTTACGCCTCATTCAACACACACCTAGGAGGATTCCTTCCAGTCACCTTGCAGCATTTTACAGCAACATTGTAACATGTAAAAAACAATGGACATGATGTCCTTCATTGTGAAATATGAACACTGATTAGCCAAACCCCTGTGACATAATCAAATGCCTCTATCTATCTAACCAATAACGGTGGCATCAAGTGACACATCTAAAACAGGTGAACAACATTGTTTCCTTGTAGCCATGCATCAATGTCTTTATACAGTCCATGTTACATCACAACAGTCGTATCTTATTGTGAGGGAATGCAGTCTAAATAAAAAACAATGACTGGGTTATAGCGTATTTTATGCCTGTAGCACAAGCAACACATGAACGCGCTTTAACTGAGGGAGGAGTCAGGGAAAACCCCTCGCTCTCTGCAACACTACGGCGGCACTTCCCTAATTCAACAAATATGCGACAGTATTTTTGAACACTTTCTCATCTGTTGCGCAATATCTATGTATCAGACAAATGGCTAATGTATCAGATAAATGGCAATAGATCAGGCTTACCTATTGGCTCAATAGACAGGCACATTCAGTAGCAAGCAAGACAGCAACATTACACACACCACATTCGAATGCTGCAGACGTATAACGTTACACAAAAACAACGATTCTACGGTAAGCAACGACGGTTCTGAAAGCTTAACTTGTTTGATCCCAAAATTTGACATTCCTTCTTTGCAAACGTGAAAGCACAGGCGTGAGCTAAAAGAAACACAACGGTGAATACATTGAATACAAATAACTAGCCGAACCAGCAAGAACGTCTCCGACAGGCGTCAGGCGTTGTAGCATACACGATCGCCCAGTGAGAGTACTACCCCAGAACACTTCCACATGCATGAAGCCCAAAGTTTCAACCACATTTACGACAAATAAATATCCACAAACTAAATTCATACATTACACACACACACATATATATATATATATATATATATATATATATATATATATATATATATATATATATATATATATATATATATACTTACAAGTGAGGTCTTAATAGTTGTCAGGGATTTCTGGTGTAACACACCTTAAGGGTAAAGGTCTGTTTTTGTCGCTTCTCCCTCTCTCACTTTCTATTGCAGGAAACAGACAGGCCAACTGACGTCAACGGGGGTCCCGTCTCCGCCTCCCAACCACAGGATGTCATCTCCGGGAGGTATGCGACGATCAAACTACGACCAAATAAATTACTAAAAACAATATCACCAGGACCTTATTTTTTTACCATATTTATTAAAATATATTTCAAACGTATATTAAGTAAGTTTAGACCATATTTACAACTGAAACCGTGTCTAAAATAGTATTTATTTTAAGCGTCGTTTGTCGTGCACCCCCTAAAGATCTTTCCTTTGCACATAGTTTGGGACTGACAGTTTTCCCGGAGGTTCCTTGTTGTCAGGTCACGTTGCGCCCATCCACTGCCGACTGGGCTTTCCCATGCAGATCTCCCATTGCAATTACTAAACCATTTATTTTCAAGCCAAACAGACTTTGAACTTGCCTGGGGTATTGAGGCAGGATGAGTTTGAAAATCGAAGATTATATAGCATAGTTCAAAGCTACACTAGGGTGATTGCAGTCATGTTTTGCATAGCCTGCATTATTGTTTTTTCCCCATCCAAAGAGTATAAATCCAATTTAATTTAACTTGTTTTCATTTTAATGAAATGAAACATGAAATTGCATACTGGTCTTCTATAATGAATTGTATAAGATGCACCCTGCAGAATACTCCATATTTGACTGTTACTGAACTGCATTTATGCGAACTAAGAAAGGCCTATTCCCAATGGAATTGTATCCTGCAAATCTTGACTTTGGATAGAGTCTGCCTTCTACTTCCTTATTATTTTCCAGGTTCCAAGTTTCCAGGTTCCTACATTTCTAAATACTACATGTTCTAATTTTTTTTTAAATGTGTTGGCTATTTGAGGTTCACAACAGGTTAAGTAAGATAAGCTACTATGGGAATTGTATCTATGGGAGTTTTATCTAATGGAGATATACTCAACATACTGTACAGTAGTTGGAATTCTTGCTACTGCAATAAATTGAGTCACAGCACCCCATTGTCTGCTAAGAGAAGATACACGTGAATTCAGATGATGCTGCGTGTGGGTTATTTTTAACCCATGCCTGTGTGCCTCAAATCATGATGGCTACCACTGTGTTCAGCTATGACACATCACCTAATGAAAAAGGTCAAGGTATATTTTTGTCATTGTGAACAGAAATACCTCACTAATGAACATGTGTGGCAGAAGTGGCAGTTTTTCTATGTGGAACAGATTCCCCACACAATGGTCAACAACCTGGTCAAAAGTAATGCACTATGTAGGGAATGGGGTGCCATTTGGGATGCAACCTACAGTTGAAGTCGAGAGTTTACATACACTTTAGCCGAATACATTTAAACTCTGTTTTTCACAATTCCTGACATTGAATCCAAGCAAAAAGTACCTGTCTTAGGTCAGTTAGGTTCACCACTTTATTTTAAGAATGTGAAATGTCAGAATAATAGTAGAGAGAATGATTTATTTCAGCTTTTATTTCTTTCATCACATTCCCAGTGGGTCAGAAGTGTACATACACTCAATTAGTATTTGATACCATTACCTTTAAATAGTTTAACTTGGGTCAAACGTTTCGGATGGCCTTCCACAAGCTTCCCACAATAAGTTGGGTGAATTTTGGCCCGTTCCTCCCGGCAGAGCTGTTGTAACTGAGTCAGATTTGTAGGCCTCCTTGCTCACGCACACTTTTTCAGTTCTGCAGACAAATGTGCAATGGGTTTGAGGTCAGGGCTTTGTGATGGCCACTCCAATACCTTAACTTTGTTGTCCTTAAGCCATTTTGCCACAACTTTGGAAGTATGCTTGGGGTCATTGTCCATTTGGAAGACCCATTTACGACCAAGCTTTAACTTCCCGACTGATGTCTTGAGATGTTGCTTCAATATATCCACATCATTTTCCTTCCTCGTGTTGCCATCTATTTTGTGAAGTGCACCAGGCCCTCCTGCATTAAAGAACCCCCACAACATGATGCTGCCACCCCCATGCTTGATGGTTGGGATGGTGTTTTTCGGCTTGCAAGTCTCCCCTTTTTTCTCCAAACATAATGGTGGTCATTATGGCCAAACAGTTCTGTTTTTGTTTCATCAGACCAGAGGACATTTCTCCAAAAAGTACGATCTTTGTCCCCATGTGCAGCTGCAAACATTAGTCTGGATTTTTTATGGCGGTTTTGGAGCAATTGCTTCTTCCTTGCTGAGCGGCCTTTCAGGTTATGTCGATATAGAACTTGTTTTACTGTGGATATAGATACTTTTGTACCGGTTTCCTCCAGCATCTTCACAAGGTCCTTTGCTGTTGTACTGGGATTGATTTGCACTTCTCGCACCAAAGTACGTTCATCTCTAGGACGCGTCTCCTTCATGAGTGGTATGATGGTTGTGTGGTCACATGGTGTTTATACTTGCGTATTATTGTTTGTACAGATAAACGTGGTACCTTCAGGCATTTGGAAATTGCTCCCAGGGATGAACCAGACTTGTGGAGGTCTACCATTTTTTTCTGAGGTCTTGGCTGATTTGTTTTGATTTTCCCATGATGTCAAGCAAAGAGGCACTGAGTTGGGGTTATGCCTTGAAATACATCCACAGGTACACCTCGAATTGACTGAAATTATGTCAATTAGCCTTTTAGCCTATCAGAAGCTTCTCAAGGCATGACATCATTTTCTGTAATTTTCCAAGCTGTTTAAAGCCACAGTCAACTTAGTGCTTGTAAACTGGAATTGTGATACAGTGAATTATACGTGAAATAATCTGTCTGTAAACAATTGTTGGAAAAATTACTTGTGTCATGCACAAAGTAGATGTCCTAACCAACTTGCCAAAACTATAGTTTGTTAACAAGAAATTTGTGGAGTGGTTGAAAAACGAGTTTTAATGACTCCAACCTAAGTGTATGTAAACTTCCGACTTCAACTGTATGTGCACTAACATGCATATTTGAGTGAGGGAGATAACGAATGGATACAAAATAGCATCACGTGAATGTACTATTTTTAGGGGCGTATTGCCAGGCCAAGCTATTTTTGTTGGAGGAAATAGCCCACTGTGATAAATGTTTTTTGTACTAAACCTAATTCCATCTTCAGTCATTGCGAAATGTATTCATTTATATAATATGTTAACTGTGTGAATATCTGCTGGGTTGTTCCACAAAATGGGGGACTTTTGCGTCCCTTCAATATTTTAAGTGGAAATTGTTCACCAAATGCCTCTTATATTCAATGAAGTGCCCTTTAATATAGACCACATGGAGAATTCAATGAATACGGTTTTATTATGAATAAAGACTTGCTAAAGTGCCAAAATGCAGCATTTTGACATGTCCCTCCATGTACCTCCTTTGACTTCCAGGAAGATTGTAATTCACTTAAACCCCAACATTTTTCACCATCATTGTAAAGCCCAAGTTATTTAGTTTTTTTGACCAAGTCATTTCTGCAGATAATTTTTTTTTCATGTGATTCGTCATGAATTTTAACGTAAAAATAAATAAATAATTAAGGTCAACTCTGTTAGGTGAACTGGACTTGTTTTAAAATGGTGAAACTATTCCTTTTTAATATTATTTTCAAAAGAAACATTGAACATCTAATTGTCAAATTATAGTGTGAAAGCAGGTGAGCTGGTCCTACTCTTTTTGGAAAATGTCTGGTGTTTTCTGGTGGAAAACTGAGTGGGTCGAGCACAACACGTCAACTCTGGTACCCATAGATAGACAGGCTAGAAATGTTTCAACAATTACAAAAACAATTGTGAAGCGTAAATTCAGTTGCCCCTTCCTGTTGCACATAACAAGCTTCCATTTCCCCTGCCACAAATAGATGTATAATAATAATAGATGTATAATTAGGTGGGTGCTTACATTTGTCTTTTTTGCGTTTATTATACATGTGTGGATTGGAAATTAGTTTTTCGCATATCCCACTCCCCCTGAGACACCCTCTGAGACTGGGGTCATAGTCAGGGATCAGACATTATTGATGGCAACCCTGTAGCAATTAGGGTTAAGTACCTTTCTCAAGTACACATCGACAGATCTATCACCTATTCAGCTTGGGGATTTAAACCAGCGACTATTAGTCTACTGGCCCAAAGCTCTTAACCGCTAGGCTACCTGTTGCCCATTTATGGCTGATTTCAGATTAAATCTCAAAGCTGTTATGGTCAACCCTGTCACTTTATTTGGCACTTAATAGGCACTTTCTATAGCTTTTTTCTCTCTCTTTTTTGATGAATTAGAACAGGCACTTTTTTTCACCCACTTACACATCTCAAAAGAGCTGTGACCACACTGCTCTGGATAAGAGGGTGTTAGTTAATGCAATAGTCGCTCAGAAATTGTGTGCCGCGTTTGATTGGTTCTCTCAAATGTTGAGACCTCTCGTTGTTCTGATTTGAAAATCCAACCGTTGTAATAGAAGGGGGCGGCACTCAGGGGCTGTGTGGCTGTGGGTGTTTGAGAAGGACACAGAGTGCCAACCAGTAAAACCACAGTCCCTTCATTATCAACGCATTGTGCCGACAACATCAAAGAGCCATTCCAGAATCTGAAGTCAGAAGGACTGGTCTTAGAAAACTCAACAAGGCAGTTAAGATTTACGAATTAATCCCATTTAAAATTCAAATTAAATGTCATGTCCATAATGGTGGCCAATTTGTGTTTTCTGTCAAAGGGTACAGAAAGAAGTAAGAAAGCACATGCTCCTTCTACAGTCAATGCACTGGTACACTTTCTGACACTACACCGGTGTCATTAGTCACAGACTGTGGTAAATCTTCCATTGAAAGGTCCATTGAAAGGTGGTCTTGTGAAAGCTGTCCACCATCACATCTCAGACTACCTGTAGAGTTGAACTAATAGCCCACTCACCCATTGTGACGAACCCTTTTCAACTGCATCCTACAGTACCACATAGAACATAGCCTATGTAATACAGTATGTGATATTAGTACATTTTGACAAAGACTAGTTTTGCTAAATATATCAAGTTTATGTTGGTGTAGGTCAGTTTATTTGAGTGAATATATTCACATAGGTACATTTATTCAGTATGTATGTTGTGTTTCCTTGACCTTGAGCAAATGCATAATATTTTTTAGAATTTGGGAAAAATAAGGGACTGATCTCTCTCTCTCTAATATTAAAAAGTGTATGCTTTTTAGAAGTTCAGTTACATAACAAAGCCTACAGAAGACGATAATGCAGCACAGATATGATCTAAAGGGCACTCTCCCACACATCCGTCTCATTTTCTCGAAGAGACATAACCTCATTTGCATTCACCACTGTCTTCCCACCCACAGAGCGAGATGTTTTATTATTGCAGAGAAAGAGAGCACATGAGGGTGTGATATGAAATATTTTATGTAACTGCTTTTCTTCCATGCAGACAGGTAAGGGAATTAACATTATATATAACAAGGGTTACATGGAGAATATCTGATTTTTCTGAAATGAAAATGGATGGACTTCCCTTCAACAACAAAAATATTTGATCTAAACCCTCCCTGAACGCTTGAAAAAAAAAACAAGTGACCCATCCCTATAACCAAAATAATAATTAAAACAAAGTGGATAGCAGAGAACATGTCTTCCGTTTACCCTCACTTCTTGGATAGGCCACAGCCTTAAAGACAATTTATGCTTGATCCGAATATGTGGTCAGAGGTTTCGTCTGGAAGATGTGAAGCAATTACGGAGCCTGCAGAGGCATGCAGAGGCCAAATCCAGCTGAATCGCCGTCCACCTCTAAAATGTAGGTGGGGGCAGTACGTCCTGTATAAACACACACTCACTTCCTTGACAACTTCCTTAACAATTGCTCTGCTCCGCTAAGCACAAGATGTATGAAAGCCCAGAGGCTGCATCAAAGTAAATGTTGTATGGCCACTTCAGATGTTGGATTGACCATGCAGTGCCTTTTTAAAGTCTCTGCCCGGTCAATCCGACAACTGCATTGGCCGTGCAGCGTTTATGGTGATATGACCTCTGCAGAAGAAAGCATTCATACTTCTTGAGCTTCACAGAGAGGCAAAGAGCTATTGTGAAGGAAGTTGTCAAGGAATACATTTTGTGTTTATACAGGAACTCACCTACTGTCAACCAATCATGTCAATGTGGAGCTATACAGAGACCTCCGCATTGTTAAAAATGTTGAAAGGCGCACGGTGATGCGGTACAGAGCTCAATTACAGAGCTCAGCATGCCTCCAGAGGCTTTGCAATTGCGTCACACTATCCATACGGCACCCCCAACCATATTTTCGTATCAAGCATACATTTGCACACAGGGCTGCGGGCCAGAAGGTTGTGGGTTTCCAGAGCACTGTGGACAACTAATTAGAGACAGGCTAGTCTTTTGGTTAGCAGACATGCATCTGTCATTAACTATCAAGCTAGATAAAGATCTCATGCTAGAGAGAGTCATTGAGATGGTAAGGCAAACTGAAGTGAAAAAGCAGCAAAGTTGACTATGAGGTGACACAGTAACAACAAATAGGCATGCTCAGTGGATATAGTTATGGATAAAGGCAGCCACTAGAAACAGAAAGTCCAGCATGAGAAGCTAGCCATGAAATTGCTAATGACAAAAAGCAGTCAAAGTGTTGAAACTGTGGCAAAATCCCTACACATCCAAGAGCACAGTGTGCAGCTAATGAAGTAGTGTGTCGCTCCTGTTGGAAAAAAGGACATTATCAACATGTGTGTATAACATCAAGAGCTATAAATGAGGTTCAAGTAGAGGATGATAGCATTATCCTTGGAACAATAACAGCAGGAGGTGACCCATCGATGATTGACATTCAAGTGATGGACAGAAATGTGAAATTCAAAGTAGGCACTGGTGCCGATGTGACTGTTAATCCCAGGCAATGTGTTCAATCACATGTTTGCAGGAACTAGCAAGTCAGAGATCAGAGATCTACACACAGCTTACAACAACCACATACCATCAAGCAGAAACCTGGCAAAGAGCCCTACTCACTCCACACTCCATGACGGATGCTTCTGACATTGCTGCCAAAAGTTTTAAAAAAGAACAAGAGCGCATGTAAGGGTTCAAGGTTGTCACCAGAGTGGAGAAGCCCACGGACTGGTGCGCCGGCATAGTGGTTGTCCCAAAGAAGAATGGGGACGTGTGGATATGTGTCGATTTCACCAGTCTCAATGAGACGGTGTTTAGAGAAAAATACATCCTTCCCACTGTGGAACAGATCCTTGGCTCACTAGCCGGGGCGAAGATCTTGAGCAAGCTCGACGCAAACATGGGCTTCTGGCAGATCCCACTAGCCGAGTAGTCAGTTATGCTAACAACCTTCATCACACCTTTCAGACATTACTACTTCAACCGTCTGACTTTTGGCATCGCTTCAGCACATGAACACTTCCAGAACAGAATGGTCACTGAAGGCCTGGAAGGTGTGGTCTGTCACATGGATGATGTGTTGGACTGGGACCAAACACAGCATGAGCATGATGCAAGACTTCATGCCACATTGCAGATGGAAAAAGCCAGCTTAACTCTGAACATTGACAAATATTACCTGTTTTTTATTATTTTATTTTTTATTTCACCTTTATTTAACCAGGTAGGCCAGTTGAGAAGAAGTTCTCATTTACAACTGCGACCTGGCCAAGATAAAGCAAAGCAGTGCGACACAAACAACACAGAGTTACACATGGGATAAACAAAAAGTACAGTCAATAACACGATAGAAAAATATATATACAGTGTGTGTAAATGTAGTAAGATTAGGGAGGTAAGGCAATAAATAGGCCATAGTGGCGAAATAATTACAATTTAGCATTAACACTGGAGTGATGGATGTGCAGAAGATGATGTGCAAGTAGAGATACTGGAGTGCAAAGGAGCAAAAAAATAAATAACAATATGGGGATGAGGTAGTTGGGTGGGCTATTTACAGATGGCCTGTGTACAGGTGCAATGATCAGTAAGCTGCTCTGACAGCTGATGCTTTTAGGTATGTGGGAGATATAAGTCTCCAGCTTCAGTGATTTTTGCAATTCGTTCCAGTCATTGGCAGCAGAGAACTGGAAGGAAAGGCGGTCAAATGAAGTATTGGCTTTGGGGATGACACGTGAAATATACCTGCTGAGATAAGGCGGGGCTTTACCTAGCAAAGACTTATAGATGACCTGGAGCCAGTGGGTTTGGTGACAAATAGGAATCGAGGGCCAGCCAACAAGAGTATGCAGGTCGCGGTGGTGGGTAGTATATGGGGTTTTGGTGACAAAACAGATGGCACTGTGATAGACTACATCCAATTTGCTGAGTAGAGTGTTGGAGGCTATTTTGTAAATGACATCGCCAAAGTCAAGGATCGGTACGATAGTCAGTTTTACGAGGGTATGTTTGGCAGCATAATTGAAGGATGCTTTGTTGCGAAGTTGGCAGCCGATTCTAGATTTCATTTTGGATTGGAGATGCTTAATGTGAGTCCGGAAGGAGAGTTTACAGTCTAGCCAGACACCTAGGTATTTGTAGTTGTCCACATATTCTAAGTCAGAACCGTCCAGAGTAGAGGTCGACCGATTTATGATTTTTCAACACCGATACTGATTATTGGAGGACCAAAAAAAGCCAATACCGATTAATCAGCCAATTTTTGTATAAATATTTGTAATAATGACAATTACAAAAATACTGAATGAACAATGAACACTTATTTTAACTTAATATAATACATAAATAAAATCTATTTTGTCTCAAAAAAAGAATGAAACATGCTCAATTTGGTTTAAATAATGCAAAACACAGTGTTGGAGAATAAAGTAAAAGAGCAATATGTGCTGTGTAAAAAAGCTAACGTTTAAATTCCTTGCTCAGAACATGAGAACATATGAAAGCTGGTGGTTGAATATTCCCAGTTCTTCAATATTCCCAGGTAAGAAGTTTTAGGTTGTAGTTATTATAGGAATTATGATGTGTCTACTATTTCTCTCTATACCGTTTGTATTTCATATACCTTTGACTATTAGATGTTCTAATAGGCACTTTAGTATTGCCAGCCTAATCTCAAGAGTTGATAGGCTTGAAGTCATAAACAGCGCTGTGACGCAAGCATTGCTATGAGCTGCTGGCAAATGCAGTAAAGTTTGAATGAATGCTTACGAGCCTGCTGCCGCCTACCACCGCTCAGTCAGACTGCTCGATCAAATCATATACGTAATTCTAATATAATAAACAGAGAAATACGAGCCGTTGGTCAGTAATATGGTCAAATCCGGAAACTATCATTTTGAAAACAAAACTTTTATTTTTTCAGTGAAATACGGAACCGTTGTCACGATCGTCATTGGAAGCATACTCGAACCAAAGCGCAGCGTGATCTGCGTTCCACATATTTATTGAAGTGGAACTTTGAACAAGACAAAATAGTCCCCCTCAAAGGTGCGGACTCCGGCCGCAAAACCTGAAACCAACTGGAGAGGTTAGGGGGGGGGGACTAGTGTCACTGGCGGCTCCGGTGCGGGCCTTTGCCCCCGCCCAGGCCACGGGTCCGGCCATGGAGCCGGGTAGAACGCCGTGCCCGGACTAAGCATCGACGCAGAAGAGGGCCCCGGCCATGGAGCTGGTTTGGACGCCACAACCGGACTGGGCACCGGTGCCGAGGAAGGCTCCGGCAATGGAGCTGAGTTGGCTGCCGTGCCTGGACTGGGCATCAGCACAGAGGAAGGCTCCAGCCTTGGAGCGGGACTGGACGCCGTGCTTGGAATGGACCTCGGCACAGAGGGAGGCTCCTGCCATGGAGCGGGACTGGACACGGTGCCTGGACTGGGCACCGGCGCAGAGGGAGACTCCTGCCCGGCAGCTGGACGCTCTGGACCGTGGACTGTCACAGGAGGTTCCGGACTGTAGACCGTCGTAGGAGGATCCGGACCGTGGACCGTCGTAGGAGGTTCCATACCGTGGACCATCGCAGGAGGTTCCGTACTGTGGACCGTCGCAGGAGGTTCCGTACTGTGGACCGTCGCAGGAGGTTCTGTACTGTGGACCGTCGCAGAGGTACCAGACTGTGGAACATCGCCGGAAGCTCTGGATAGGGGACCGTCGCCGGAAGCCTGGTGCGTGGAGCCGGCACAGGTGCCACCGGACTGGTGACACGCACTTCAGGGCAAGTGCGAGGAGGAGACACAGGACGTACCGGACTGGGAAGGCACACTGGAGGCCTAGTGCGTGGAGCCGGCACAGGTGGTACCGGACTGGTGACACACACTTCAGGGCAAGTGCGAGGACCAAGCACAGGACGTACTGGGCTGTGGAGGCGCACTGGAGACCTGGTGCGTAGAGCCGGCACAAATTGTACTGGAACGATGACACACTCCACACAGTGAGTGTGGGGAGCTAGCTCAGGACGTACTGGGCTGTGGAGGCGCACTGGAGACCTGGTTTGTAGAGCCGGCACAAATTGTACCGGAACGATGACACACTTCGCACGGCGAGTGGGGTGAGCAGGCACAGGACAACTGGGCTGTGAAGGCGTACTGGAGACCTGGTGCGTGGAGTTGGCACAGATAGTGCCGGGTTGAGAAGGCGCTTTTCAGCACGCCTGTGCTGCAGCATATTCTTTGCCAAAACCACATTCCGGTATCTCTCATTACCTTCCTCTATCGACTCCCACACAGGCTCTGGCTCACTCCTCGGGCTCCTCCGACAAACCCACGTGCACGCCCCAAAAAATGAGGCTGTTTCTTGGGCTTTCTAAGTGGCCGCGAACCCCAGTGTCGTTGCTGTCCTCCCTTCTCTCCTTGCGTCTGCCGCCAAGGAATGTGATCCTGTCTTGCCAGGATTTCCTCCCAAGTCCAGGATCCCTTCTCATCCAATATCTCCTCCCAAGTCCAGGATACCCTCCCCTCCATGCACGCTGCTTGGTCCTGTTGTGGTGGGATCTTCTGTCACGATCGTCATTGGAAGCATACTCGGACCAAAGGCTCAAAGGCAACAACACAAAAACAAGATCCCACAAAACACCGTGGGGAAATGGCTGCCTAAATATGATCCCCAATCAGAGACAACGATAAACAGCTGCCTCTGATTGGAAACCATACCAGGCCAACATAGATTTAAACAACCTAGATAGGAACACCCTCCCGAGTCACACCCCTCCCTAACCAAAATAGACAATAAAAAGGCTTTCTATAGTCAGGGTGTGACAACCGATCCGTATTTGCAACCCTAGTCTAAATATTGCTTTTTCATTGCACAACCTTCAATGTTATGTCAAAATTATTCAAAATTCTGGCAAATTAGTTGGCAACGAACCAGGCGGCCCAAACTGTTGCATATACCCTGACTCTACATGCAATGAACGCAAGAGAAGTGACACAATTTCCCTACTTAATATTGCCTGCTAACATGAATTTATTTGAACTAAATATGGAGATAAAAAAAATATATACTTCTGTGTATTGATTTTAAGAAAGAAATGGATGTTTATGGTTAGGTACATTCGTGCAACGATTGTACTTTTTTTGTGAATGTAATCGGCCATAATCGGCGTCCAGAAATGACGATTTCCGATTGTTATGAAAACTTGAAATCGGCTCTAATTAAATCGCCCTCTAGTCCAGAGTAGTGATGCTTGACGGGCGGGCGGTTGCGGGCAGCAATTGGTTGAAGAGCATGCATTTAGTTTTACTTGCATTTAAGAGCAGTTGGAGGCCATGGAAGGAGTGTTGTATGAATTGGAGCTAGTCTGAAGGATTGTTTACACAGTGTCAAAAGAAGGGCCAGAACTATACAGAATGTTGTCATCTGCGCAGATGTGGATCAGAGAATAACCAGCAGCAAGAGCGACATCATAGATATATACAGAGAAAGAGTCGGCCTGAGAATTGAACCCTGTGGCACCCCCATAGAGACTGCCAGAGGTCCGGACAACAGGCCCTCCGATTTGACACACTGAACTATATCAGAGAAGTAGTTGGTGAACCAGGCGAGGCAGTCATTTAAGAAACCAAGGCTGTTAAGTCTGCCAATAAGAATGCGGTGATTGACAGAGTCGAAAGCCTTGGCCAGGTCGATGTATACGGCTGCTCAGTTCTGTCTTTTATCGATGGCGGTTATGATATTGTTTAGGACCTTGAGCGTGGCTGAGGTGCACCCATGACCCGCTCGGAAACCAGATTGCATTGCGGAGAAGGTACGGTGAGATTCTTTGTTCTCTGAAAAGGAGAGATGTAGTGTAATTTGCATATTGCATAACCTACAGGCTATGGATCATTTGATTGAGACCACACTAAATAGCATATGGGCACACTTGATATTGTGCGCCCAGCGGAGAATCAGAGATAAGGGGCGGCATCAATATATAGCCTAATAAGCAACTCATTCTAAAACACAAAGAAATAAAGACATTTCGTCAATTAAAAATTACATGACCCTCCCCTGAACTAGATATTTTCCTCCAAGTAATCATTCTTTACATTTTGGTCCATCCATAATGAGTTGGTTTGAGGAGCTACTGCAATATGCCAGAAGTTGAAGACTTCCCACTGGGCAAAAACTGGTTGAATCAACATTATTTCCACGTCATTTCAACCCAACGAATTCATGTGAGGATGTTGATTCAACGTGGAAAACTGGTTGGATTTGCAAAAAGTCATCAACAAAAGGGCATTTCATCTTTTTTCACCTAACTTTTAACCGAAATTCATGACATGGTGACATATTTTGTGGATTTCACGTTGAATTCACAATAGTTGACACCTCAACCTCAATGTAAATCAAAACTAGATGTTGAACTGATGTCTCTGCACCATGGGCCTGTAAAAGGAATAGAAATCTGAAGAACTACCGCATTACGCCAGAAGATAATACCTGTAAGCTCCGGCTCATGTCAGCCAAGGTAAGGGCAAGATCATGTTTGGACTTGAGAGTAGCCAATGTTTTCAACAGAAGCATTGGCATGTCATAACTGCTTCTCAGCAGAAATTGTAGGTCTTTTTGGAAACAGTCTTGGTTTAGGATGCTAATGGTTTAGGATGCTATTGGTTTAGCATGCTATTGGTTTAGCATGCTATTGGTTTAGCCAAGCCACAGAGAAGCAATGTGCATGTCCCGATAAACCCCTACCTCTTCTATACTGAACAAAAATAGAAACACATGTAAAATGTTAGTCCCATTTTTCATGAGCTGAAATAAAAGATTCCAGAAATGTTCCATACACAAGGTTTTCTCTCAAATGTTGTGCACAAATTTGTTTACTTCCCTGTAGTGAGCATTTCTCCTTTGCCAAGATAATCCATCCACCTGACATGTGTGGCATATCAAGAAGATGATTGAACAGAATCATCATTATACAGGTGCATCTTATGCTGGGGACAATAAAAGGTCACTCTAAAATGTGCAGTTTTGTCACACAACACAATGCCACAGATGTCTCAAGTTTTGAGGGAGCGTGCAATTGGCATGTTGACTGCAGCAATGTCCACCAGAGCGTTTGCCAGAGAATTGAATGTTAATTACTCTACCATAGGCCGTCTCCAACGTCTTTTTAGAGAATTTGGCAGTACGTCCAACCGGCCTCACAACTGCAGACCACGTGTAACCACGCCAGCCCAGGACCTCCACATCCAGCCACCAGACAGCTGATGAAACTGAGGAGTATTGCTGTCTGTAATAAAGCCATTTTGTGTGGAAAAACGAATTCTGATTGGCTGGGCCTCGCTCCCCAATGGGTGGGCCCATGCCCTCCCAAGCCCACCCATGGCTGTGCCCCTGTCTAGTCATGTGAAATACATAGATTAGGGGCTAACGCATTTATTTCAATTGACTGGTTTCTTGAATTGAACTGTAACTCGGTAAAATCGTTGAAATTGTTACATGTTGCATTTGTGTTTTTGTTCAGTAGATCAAATTAAATAAAACTTTACTTTTGTGTAAAGTCTACACAGTAAGTGTAGACTTTACCGTGAAATGATTACTAATAAGCCTTTAACCAACAGTGCAGTTCAAGAAGAGTTAAGAAAATATTTACCAAGTAGACTGTAATAATAAAAAGTAACACAATAAGAATAACAATAACGAGACTATATACAGGTGGGCACCGGTACCGAGTCAGTGTGAGGGGGTACAGGCTAGTTGAGGTAATCTGTACATGTAGGTGGGGGCGTAATGACAATGCATAGATAAAAAACAAACAGCGAGTAGCAGCAGTGTACAAAAAGGAGGGGGTGGGGTTCAATGTAAATTGTCTGGTAGCGATTTTATGATTTATTCAGCAGTCTTATGGCTTGAGGTAGAAGCTGTTGAGGAGCCTTTTGGTCCTAGACTTGGCACTCCGGTACCACTTGCCGTGTGGTAGCAGAGAAAACAGTCTATAACTTGGGTGACTGGAGTCTCTGACAATTTTATGGGCTTTCCTCTGACACCGCCTAATATATAGGTCCTGGGTGGCAGGAAGCTTGGCCCCAGTGATGTACTGGGCCATTTGCACTACCCTCAGTAGTGCCTTATGGTCAAATGCTGAGCAGTTGCTAAACCATGCGGTGATGCAACCGGTCAGGTACTCAAGTTCTTCTGTTCACCTGATTTAGAATTCCTCACAATCAAATGTCGACCATATTATCTACCAAGGGAATTCTCTTCGATTATAACCTCAGCCGTATATATTCCCCCCCAAGCAGACACATCGATGGCTCTGAACGAACTTTATTTGACTCTTTGCAAACTGGAATCCACATATCCTAAGGCTGCATTCATTGTAGCTGGGGATTTCAACAAGGCCAATCTGAAAACAAGACTCCCTAAATTGTATCAGCATATCAATTGCGCAACCAGGGCTGGCAAAACCTTGGATCATTGCTATTCTAACTTCCCCGCTCTCCTTTCAGAAAAGCTGACAACGACTCCATTTTGTTGCTCCCTGCCTACAGACAGAAGGTAAAACAAGAAGCTCCCACGCTGAGGTCTGTTCAACGCTGGTCGGACCAATCTGATTCCACGCTCCAAGACTGCTTCCATCACGTGGACTGGGATATGTTTCATATTGTGTCAAACAACAACATTGACGCTTACGCTGATTCGGTGAGCAAGTTCATTAGAACGTGCGTTGAAGATGTCGTTCCCATAGCAACGATTAAAACATTCCCAAACCAGAAACCGTGGATTGATGGCAGCATTCACGTGAAACTGAAAGCGCGAACCACTGCTTTTAATCAGGGCAAGGTGACCGGAAACATGACCGAATACAAACAGTGTAGCTATTCCCTCCGCAAGGCAATCAAACAAGCTAAGCGTCAGTATAGAGACAAAGTAGAATTGCAATTCAACGGCTCAGACACGAGGTATGTGGCAGGGTCTACAGTCAATCACGGATTACAAAAAGAAAACCAGCCCAGTCACGGACCAGGATGTCTTGCTCTCAGGCAGACTAAATAACTTTTTTGCCACTGACACGGCCCGCAACCAAAACAAGCGGACTCTCCTTCATTGCAGCCGAGGTGAGTAAAACATTTAAACGTGTTAACCCTCGCAAGGCTGCAGGCCCAGACGGCATCCCCAGCTGCGCCCTCAGAGCATGCGCAGACCAGCTGGCTGGTGTGTTAACGGACATATTCAATCAATCCCTATCCCAGTCTGCTGTTCCCACATGCTTCAAGAGGGCCACCATTGTTCCTGTTCCCAAGAAAGCTAAGGTAACTGAGCTAAACGACTACCGCCCTGTAGCACTCACTTCTGTCATCATGAAGTGCTTTGAGAGACTCGTCAAGGACCATATCTCCTCCACCCTACCTGACACCCTAGACCCACTCCAATTTGCTTACCGCCCAAATATGTCCACAGATGATGCAATCTCAACCACACTGCACACTGCCCTAATCCATCTGGACAAGAGGAATACCTATGCGAGAATGCTGTTAATCGACTACAGCTCAGCATTTAACACCATAGTACCCTCCAAACTCGTCATCAAGCTCGAGACCCTGGGTCTCGACCCCGCCCTGTGCAACTGGGTACTGGACTTCCTGATGGGCGGCCCCCAGGTGGTGAGGGTAGGTAACAACATCTCCACCCCGCTGATCCTCAACACTGGGGCCCCACAAGGGTGCGTTCTGAGCCCTCTCCTGTACTCCCTGTTCACCCATGACTGTGTGGCCACACACGCCTCCAACTCAATCATCAAGTTTGCGGACGACACAACAGTGTTAGGCTTGATTACCAACAATGACGAGACGGCCTACAGGGAGGAGGTGAGGGCCCTCGGAGTGTGGTGTCAGGAAAATAACCACACACTCAACGTCAACAAAACTAAGGAGATGTTTGTGGACTTCAGGAAACAGTAGAGGGAACACCCCCCTATCCACATTGATGGAACAGTAGTGGAGAGGGTAGTAAGTTTTAAGTTCCTCGGCGTACACATCACAGACAGGCATCCTGTCGGGCTGTATCACCGCCTGGTACGGCAACTGCTCCGCCCACAACCGTAAGGCTCTCCAGAGGGTAGTGAGGTCTGCACAACGCATCACCGGGGCCAAACTACCTGCCAAGGCCATCAGACTGTTAAACAGCCACCACTAACATTGAGTGGCTGCTGCCAACACACTGACTCAACTCCAGCCACTTTAATAATGGGAATTGATGGGAATGATGTAAAATATATCACTAGCCACTTTAAACAATGCTACCTAATATAATGTTTACATACCCTACATTATCCATCTCATATGTATACGTATATACTGTACTCTATATCATCTACTGCATCTTTATGTAATACATGTATCACTAGCCACTTTAACTATGCCACTTTGTTTACATACTCATCTCATATGTATATACTGTACTCGATACCATCTACTGTATCTTGCCTATGCTGCTCTGTACCATCACTCATTCATATATCTTTATGTACATATTCTTTATCCCCTTACACTTGTGTGTATAAGACAGTAGTTTTGGAGTTGTTAGTTAGATTACTTGTTGGTTATTACTGCATTGTCGGAACTAGAAGCACAAGCATTTCGCTACACTCGCATTAACATCTGCTAACCATGTGTATGTGACAAATAAAATTTGATTTGATTTTGATTTGATTTGAGTCCTTAGCTTAGTGATGCGCTTCATGGGCACTATGGTGTTGAACGCTGAGCTGTAGTCAAAGAACAGATGTTCCTTTTGACCAGGTGAGAAAGGGCAGTGTGGAGTGCGATTTAGATTGCGTAATCTGTGGATCTTTTGGGGTGGTATGTGAATTGGAGTGGGTCCGAGTGAGTGCCACGGGGAGGTAATCTTTAAGACAGGTTACCTTTGCTTCCTTGGGCACAGGGACTATGGTGGTCTGCTTGAAACATTTAGGTATTACAGACTCGGTCAAGGAGAGGTTGAAAATGTCAGTGAAGACACTTGACAGTTGGTCCGCGCATGCTTTGAGGACACGTCCTGGTAATCTGTCTGACCCAGCAGCTTTGTGAATGTTGACCTGTTTAAAAAAAAAATCACATCTACTGCGAGCGTTATCACACAGTCATTCAGAACAGCTGGTGCTCTCGTGCATGCTTCATTGATGCTTGCCTCATAGCGAGCATAAAAGGCATTTAGCTCATCTAGCAGGCTCGCGTCACTGGGCAGCTCGCGTCTGGGTTTGGATTTGTTGTCGGTAATAGTTTTCAAGCCCTGCCATATCCGACGAGCGTCAGAGTCGGTGTAGTAGGATTCAATCTTAATCCCGTATTGACACTTTGCTTGTTTGATGATTCTTCTGAGGGCATAGCGGGATTCTTATAAGCATCCGGATTAGTCTCCCACTCCTTGAAAGCGTCAGCTCTAGCCTTTAGCTCGATGCTGATGTTGCCTGTAATCCATGGCGTCTGGTTGGGATATGTACGTACAGTCACTGTGGGGACGACGTCATCGATGCACTTATTGATGAAGCCGATGACTGAGGTGGTGTTCTCCTCAATGCCATTAAATGAATCCCAGAACATATTCCAGTCTGTGCTAGCAGAACAGTCCTGTAGTGTAGCATCCACGTCACCTGACCACTTACGTATTGAGCAAGTCACTGGTACTTCCTGCTTTAGTTTTTTCTTGTAAGCAGGAATCAGGAGGATAGACTCATGCTCAGATTTGCGAAATGGAGGGTGTGGGAGAACTTTGTATGCATCTCTGTGTGTGGAGTAAAGGTGGTCTTGGATTTTTTTTTCCCTGCTTGCACATGTGACATGCTGGTAAAAATGTGTTAAAACTGATTTAAGTTTGCCTGCATTGAAGTTCCCGGCCACTAGGAGCGCCACTTCTGGGTGAGCATTTTCTTCTTTGCCTATGGCCTTATAGAGTTGGTTGAGAGCAGTCTTAGTGCCAGCTTCATTCTGTGGTGGTAAATAGAAGACTACAAATAATATAGATGAGAACTCTCTTGGTAGATAGTGTGGTCCACAGCTTATCGTAAGCTACTCTACCTCAGGCGAGCAATACCTAGAGACTTCTTTAATATTAGATATCCCGCACCAGCTGTTGACAAATAGACAAACACCCCTTGTCTTACGAGAGGTAGCGTCTTTGTTCTGCTGGTGCATGGAAAATCCCGCTTGCTACAGTTTTTAATGTCCCGTTGGTAGGATAATCTTAATCGTTGGTTATTCATTTTATTTTCCAATGATTGCAGGTTGGCAAGAAGAACGGATGGCAGTGGGAGTTTACTCACTCACCTCCGGATTCTCAGAAGGCTGCCCGATCTGCGGCCCCTTATCCGGTGTCTTTTCTTCACGCAAAAGTCGTGGATCTGGGCCTGTTCCAGTGAAAGCAGGATATCCTTCTCGTCAGACTCATTAAAGGAAAAAGATTCTTCCAGTCCGCGCTGAGTAATTACTTTTCTGATGTCCAGAATTAATTTTCTGTCATAAGAGATGGTAGCAGAAACATTATATACACAATAAGTAAAAAAAAAAAAGTTACGCATTATGCAAAAAAATTACTAAATAGCGCAATTGGTTGGGAGAATGTAAAACGTCAACCATGTTCTTCGGCGCCATCTTTAAATAGACCTGAGTGTCAATTTACAGGGAATAAGGTGCCATTTTGGACACAACCACAGTCTAATTTGAATAATGGAGAGCCTCCTCCCCTTAGCTGAATCACATTAGTGTAAACCAATACTGTTCACAGGCCTGGTTGTTGTGTTAACCAATACTATTCTCAGGCCTGGCAGGCCTGTTTGTAGCTAGATATTTTTTTATCATGTCGGGGACGATTTTAGCGTTTTAGCGAACCCTAACATTTTTCCTTACCTAATTCTCTTAACATACTAAGTAAGTTCTCCGAACCTGCTACAAAAAGCCACTTCTGCTTGTCAACACTGTCAGACCTGCATTGAGAGCTGTGTGAGTATCAAATAATGCGAAACAGCCTCCACTTATGGGCTCCTATCGGGTCCACAAGGATAACCCTAACCTTCCTCAAGCTGAGAAAGCCCAGATTTCCAATGCCACCTAAACCTGTGACAATGTTCCAATAAAAGAACATGTTGGTCACATGACAAGAGGGGAACTGCCTCCACAGCAGTCAATGGCTCCACCAGCAAATGGCTATTAATAATCTGGCTGGTTTCAGTAAATAAGCACAGCTGCCCTCCAGAACTGTCCTGCTGAACAATGGCCTCTTATGTGAATGGGTTGAGAGGAAGGAGGTCGCTTCTGGTTGGGGCATATTATCCCCTACCATAGCTCTGTCCTAAACGGCACTCTATTCCCTACATAGTGCACTACGTTTGACTATGCACTATCGAATCAAATTTTATTTGTCACATATGCCGAATACAACAGGTACTGTTGTATTTCACCTTACTGTGAAATGCTTACTTTCCATCCCTTAACCAACAATACAGTTCAAGAAATAGAGTTAGTAAAATATTTACGAAATAAACTAAAGTGATTAAAAATAAAATAATAATAATCATATATATATCAAAAAGTAACACAAGAAAATTACATAACAATAAGGGGGCTATATACAGGGGGTACCGGTACCAAGTCAACGTGCGGGGTACAGGTTAGATGAGGTCATTTGTAAAGTGACTATTTATAGATAATAAACAGCGAGTAGCAGAAGGGTAAAAACAAGGGGGGGTCAATATAAAAAGACAGACTGTTCAGCAGTCTTATGGTTTGGGGGAACCTTTTGGTCCGAGACTTGGCGCTCCCGTACCGCTTGCCGTGTGGGAGCAGAGAGAACAGTCTATGACTTCGGTGACTGGAGTCTTTGACAATTTTTTGGGCCTTCCTCTGACACCGCCTAGTATATACAGTTGAAGTCGGAAGTTTATTACATGTACCTTAGCCAAACACATTTAAACTCAGTTTTTCACAATTCCTGACATTTAATCCAAGCAAAAATTCCCTGCCTTAGGTCAGTTAGGATCACCACTTTATTTTAAGAATGTGAAATGCCAGAATAATAGTAGAGAGAATGATTTATTTCAGCTTTTATTTCTTTCATCGCATTCCCAGTGGATTAGAAGTTTATATACACTCAATTAGTATTTGGTAGCATTGCCTTTAAATAGTTTAACTTGGGTCAAACGTTTCGGGTAGCCTTCCACAAGCCTCCCACAATAAGTTGAGTGAATTTTGGTCAATTTTTCCTGACAGAGCTGGTGTAATGAAGTCAGGTTTGTATGCCTCTGTGCTGGCACACGCTTTTTCAGTTCTGCCCACAAATTGTCTATAAGATTGAGGTCATTGAGGTCATGGTTTGTGATGGCCACTCCAATACCTTGACATTGTTGTCCTTAAGCCATTTTGCCTCAACTTTGGAAGTATGCTTGGGGTCATTGTCCATTTGGAAGACCCATTTGCGACCAAGCTACAACTTCCTGACTGATGTCTTGAGATGTTGTTTCAATATATCCACATCATTTTCCATCCTCATGAAGCCATCTATTTTGTGAAGTGCACCAGTCCCTCTTGCAGCAAAGCACCCCTACAACATGATGCTGCCACCCCCGTGCTTCATGGTTGGGATGATGGTTTTCGGCTTGCAAGCCTCCCCCTTTGTCCTCCAAACATAACGATGGTCATTATAGCCAAACAGTTCTATTTTTGTTTCATCAGACCAGAGAAAAATTTGCCAAAAGTTTGATCTTTGCCCCCATGTGCAGTTGCAATCCGTAGTCTGGCTTTTTTTATGGCGGTTTTGGAGCAGTGGCTTCTTCCTTGCTGAGCGGCCTTTCAGGTTATGTCGATATAGGACTCGTTTTACTGTGGATATAGATACTTTTGTACCGGTTTCCTCCAGCATCTTCACAAGGTCCTTTGTTGTTCTGGGATTGATTTGCACTTCTCGCACCAAAGTATGTTCATCTCTAGGAGACAGAACACGTCTCCTTCCTGAGCGGTATGACGGCAGTGTGGTCCCATGGTGTTTATTCTTGCATGCTATTGCTTGTACAGATGAACGTGGAACCTTCAGGCATTTGGAAATTGCTCCCAAGGATGAACCAGATTTGTAGAGGTCTACAATTTATTTATTTATTTTGATTTTCCCATGATGTCAAGCAAAGAGGCACTTAGTTTGAAGGTAGGCCTTGAAATACATCCAAAGGTACACCTCCAATTGACTCAAATGATGTCAGAACTTCTAAAGCCATGACATAATTTTCTGGAATTTTCCAAGCTTTTTAAAGGCACAGTCAACTTGATGTATGTAAACATCTGACCCACTGGAATTGTGAAACAGTGAATTATAAGTGAAGTAATCTGTCTGTGAACAATTGTTGGAGAAATTACTTGTGTCATGCACAAAGTAGATGTCCTAACAGACCTGACAAAACTATAGTTTGTTAACAAGAATTTGTGGAGTGCTTGAAAAATACATTTTAAGGACTCCAACTTAAGTGTATGTAAACTTCCGACTTCAACTGTAGGTCCTGGATGTCAGGAAGCTTGGCCCCAGTAATATACTAGGCTGTAAGCACTACCCTCTGTAGCGCCTCACAGTCAGATGCCGAGCAGTTGCCATATCAACTGCATACCAATGCAACCGGTTAGGATGCTCTCGGCGGTGCAGCTTCAGAACTTTTTGAGGATCTGGGGACCCATGCCAAATCTTTCCAGTCTCCTGAGGGTGAAAAGGTGTTGTCATGCCCTCTTCACAACTGTCTTGGTCTGTTTGGACCATGATAGTGCGTTGGTGATGTGGACACCAAGGAACTTGAAACTCTCGAACCTCTCCACTTCAGCCCCATCGATATTAATGGGAGCCTGTTCGGCCCTCCTTTTCCTATAGTCCACGATCAACTCTGTCTTGCTCACATTAAGGGAGAAGTTGTTGTCCTGGCACCACACTGCCAGGTCCCTGACCTGCTCGGTGACCAGGCCTACCACTGTTGTGTCGTCAGCAAACTTAATGATGGTGTTGGAGTCGTGTTTGGCCAAGCAGTCGTGGATGACTATGCACACACCCGTGAGGGTTTTTGCCCACCCTTACCACATGGGGCCGGCCCGTCAGAAAGTTCAGGGTCCAGTTGTAGAGGGAGATGTTTAGTCCCAGGGTCCTTAGCTTAAGGATGAGCATTGTGGGCACTATGGTGTTGAATGCTGAGCAGTATTCAGTGAGTAGCATTCTCACATAGGTGTCCTTTTTGTCCAGGTGGGAAAGGGCAGTGTGGAGTGCGATTGAGATTGTGTCATCTGTGGATCTGTTGTGGCGGTATGCGAATTGGAGTGGGTCTAGGGTTTCCGATATGATGGTGTTGATGTGAGCCATGACCAGCCTTTCAAAGCACTTCATTGCTACCGGGCGGTAATCATTTCAGCAGGTTACCTTCATTTTCTTGAGATTGAAGAATGTAGGGAATAAGGTGCCATTTGGGACACACTATGTTTAAGTGGGTTTTTTATTGCGTTCTGGTATGTTTTCTTGGCGGGATGGATAAATAATCATTGAATACAGAAACAAGCCCACAAATTTAGCAAGCTTTTCTCAGGGGCATGCTTGCATGTAGGCTGCACATATTCCTCTTAGCACATTTGTTCTTCATAGAGTATAGATTTATGTCCTTATTAAAGTATATAGGTTGAAGTGCTTTCATTTATTTCCCCCATCCATTTTACAGTGATATAGAAATTAAAAGGATTTGGCTCAATTGAACAGCGTAAAATAAATTCTTTAATTTTTCCTTCACCACAAGGAGCTGTCTTCCAGTGATAAGCGCTACTATATACACATATCACACAAGACAGTTCTCTAATTAAATGCTATTATATATCTGAAGCCACAGAAAAAACAGCTGGTAAGTTCCCAAGCGAACTATATTTCATTATTTTCTGTTAGGGCAACCACGCATTGCTGTTAAAATGCTCCTATTATTGTAAGCAAGCGTTAAAGGGAGGGAAAGAGGGAACACTGCTGGGGCGCTTTGTTTACACCTTGCCATATGATGTTACATAACTGAGGCTGTTGCCCCGGCAACGCTGACTCTGACTCCACTCCAAGGCCCCCCTGCTCATGAGAGAGAGAGGACATTCTGTGGCCACATGAGTGACTGACTGATTTAATGCTGCTCATGTAAAATACTTCACGCTGCTTGCTTAGGGAGTACCATTTCCTCCTGATTTGGCCCATACCTAGAGTGAACTCAGGACCTCTGCCTCCAAAACACACATGACTTCTTACCCAAGCGTCTTAGCCGATCGCACCACCTCATAAGCTAGCTAATGAAGCAACACAAGTGGGACACTTTAGGCTGAGGAGTAAGTTTCACACATCCCCATGTGCTACACTCACCGATAGATATACACCCCGTAATGAGATGGCTAGCTGTCTCTCTTTCTCTCTGGTGCCCTGAAATGTTATTTCTAAGAGGGTCTAAATAGATACCTTGGGGCTGAGATGCACACAAATTAAATAGCCACATTAATGAAGAGTCTAGTGACACACCTGTAATAAACACGTGTCAGTTTAAGCTAGAGAATCTGTTTTTGATGTTGGCCTTATGCATCTGTGGTGGAGGTGTCCAAGCTACAACGATGTTTGTCAGACCATGAGACATCCTGAAAATCAGTATCCTCACGAAAATGTCTATAGCATCCAAACGGTTTAATATGGAAAGATGAGACACTCACAAACATCATAGTATTTTCTCTCCGACCCCCACAAGCCCCACGGGACTCGTCTGAATGTAACCCATACAAATTAATGTAAGTATGGAGGTAGTTTTGTGCCAACAAAAATAAGGGGTTAAATATGTGTCAAATACAAATAAAAATATATCCGAGATATAGGACAGATATTTCAAAACCTTATTCCTTATAATTACATTTTTGACTGTCTTTTTTTTATTCAATGCGTTTCTATGGGCTATAGTAGTAAAGGCCAAATTCAATATTTTATCAAATAATGTTTAATAGTGTTCAAATAGCTAAATGATCCATGGTATGACCATCTTTAAAAAATTCCATATGTTAACTTGTTTTTACCCATTTTTTCATGATATCCAATTAGTAGTTACAGTCTTGTCCCATCACTGGATCACCCCTATGGACTCGGGAGAGGTGAAGGTCGAGAGCCATGCGTACCCCGAAACACAACCTTGCCAAGCCGCACTGCTTCTTGACACACTTCTTAACCCGGAAGCCAGCCGCACCATTATGTCGGAGGAAACACCGTACAGCTGGCCAGCTGGCGACAGTAGTCAGCTTGCAGGTGCCTGGCCCGCCACTAGGATTTCGCTAGAGCGCCATGGGACAAGAAAGTCCCGGCCGGCCAAACCCTACCCTAACCAGGACGACGCTGGGCCAGTGTATTAGACCACTGCGCCACTCAGGAAGCCCTCCATATGTTAACTTATTAGAACCCCCCACATTCTAACGGCTTAGACCTTTAGAAGTTTTTAAAGGGGATCTGAGGGAGGGGATTGATGATGAAGGAATTATGAATGCATTTTTCATCATGAGGGGATCTCATGTTGCATCTGTGTAGTAGGAATAGTACAATATATTAAAATGTTTTTTTTTATGGCATTTTATCGTATACATCTGAACCAGCCTTGGTCCTTCACAATTGAATTTACCCCAAAGTATCAAATGTCAAACATTTTGTTGTACAAAAAAGCAAACCCCTAGGTAGCCTTACCTTTGAGAGAAATGTAAGGAGGCTACTTCCTGTTCAAGTCACATACAAACACGCAATATCACTGGTAACAATGAGAGTCGATTCTCATTACTTTGTGGGTGTAATCCCTCTAGAAGATGGACTCAAGGTCACAAGCACTCTGGTCCTCCTGAGCCGTGCAATAACAGCACCCGGCTTCCCCACAGAAGAAGCTGTCTCTTTGTATTCCAGGGAACATCACTGAGTGCTCTCTCAGCTCTCAACACTGCCGCTCCCTTCTCCATTCATATAGCCTACCATGTGACTTTAGTCCTTACCATCAATCAGCCTCTCTGGAATAAGTAGAAGCTTCCATGTTTCCAATCGGCAAGTCTGAGCATTCTTTGCTTGCTTTGCCTTTCTAGCAATCAATGAAAAACTCAATGAAGTGCCATTTTTCTCTTCACATTTTTGCTGATCTGTGCTTCTCACTTAGAGAGTATTGATGTCTGTGCTCTCCACAATATCCTTGATAGATTTGAGCTTGAAACATTGCAGCTCTTCGCACATCCATAAAATCAATTTGGGAGGATGAAAATTGAAAACCCTCTAACGATAAGAGGTCTGTATTAGAGATAAGCCCAGTGATCTTTTATATGGTCATTGGACCTCTAGGGCTTCTGCTTGAGCATGAATGTCAGATTTAGCCACATATAGAGAACTGTTACGATGTGTTCTTGCCTTGGATGGTATGAGTTCCAAGTCACATTTTGGTGTGCATGCGTATCCATGTGTGCGAGCATATGGTTTTACGAACCCACCAAAAAGGCCATTGCGAGAGCACCTTGCGCAGAGGAAGCCAATGTCTATGATTCACAAGGTATTTGAGGGGCTTCCGGACATGCACAAATCAAAGTAACTACTCCACCCACAGGCACTGAGCCACACAGATGCAGAGATTCTTAATGAGAGAATGGAGGGGAGAATTAAGAGTGTGCACATGAAGACTTGAGGCTGGTGGAACAGCTAGATGGAATATCCATCATGGAGCTGTAGGTTCCACTACATGTGCAGTGAATACATAATGACACGTGAGGACATTGGCCTGGTTGCATAAAACAACTTAAGTGTTTCCTTTAAGGGTTTACCTGAAGGAAACCCCTCAAACATTTCCTTAGGTAAGTGTCACGTCTGCTCCCGCTCCCCCACTCTGGCGCTGGAGGCTGCCAGGCTGCTCATCATTACGCACACCTGTGCTTCATCAGACTCACCTGGACTTCATCACGTCATTGATTGCCTCCTCTATATCTGGCACGTCCTCAGTTACACGCACCTGTGCTTCATCAGACTCACCTGGACTTCATCACGTCATTGATTGCCTCCCCTATATCTGGCACGTCCTCAGTTACACGCACCTGCGCTTCATCAGACTCACCTGGACTTCATCACGTCATTGATTGCCTCCCCTATATCTGGCATGTCCTCAGTTATACGCACCAGCGCTTCATCAGACTCACCTGGACTTCATCACGTCATTGATTGCCTCCCCTATATCTGGCACGTCCTCAGTTACACGCACCAGCGCTTCATCAGACTCACCTGGACTTCATCACGTCATTGATTGCCTCCCCTATATCTGGCACGTCCTCAGTTTCATTCCCTTGTCTACATTGATGTTGTTTTGTTTATCTTGTCCAGATGGTGTTTTTTGTTTAGTTTCTTGCTTCCCGTCTCCCAGCATCTGTGGTTACTGAAATGTTAGAGGTAAGGGTTTAATGAAGCATTTTCCTGCAGTCTAATGACCTAGTGGCCTTATGGGTGTAATGTTATTAATATTTTTCATAATTAATAAACTATTTCAAAAACCCGCCGAAAATATGGTGTTTCTATGTCAAACGGTTTTGTTATATTTCAGTCTTTTGTGATGTGTGTGTGTATATAAAGTGTGCAATTGAATACAATTTACCTGTACCATGTCAGGTATCACCGCCTGGTATGGCAACTGCTCCGCCCACAACTGTAAGGCTCTCCAGAGGGTAGTGAGGTCCGCATCACCGGGGGCAAACTGCCTGCCCTCCAGGACACCTACACCACCCAAAGTCATAGGAAGGCCATAAAGATCATCAAGGACAACAGCCACCCGTGCCACTGCCTTTTCACCCCGCTATCATTCAGAAGGCAAGGTCAGTACAGGTGCATCAAAGTAGGGACCGAGAGACTGAAAAACAGCTTCTATCTCAAGGCCATCAGACTGTTAAACAGCCACCACTAACATTGAGTGGCTGCTGCCAACATACTGACTCAACTCCAGCCACTTTAATAATGGAAAAATGTATGTAAAAAATGTATCACTAGCCACTTAATATAATGTTTACATACCCTACATTACTCATCTCATAAGTATATACTGTACTCTATACCATCTACTGCATCTTGCCATCTTTATATAATACATGTATCACTAGCCACTTTAAACAATGCCACTTTTATATGTTTACATACCCTACATTACTCATCTCATATTGCCACGATCGTCGTAGTGAGGAGACTAATGCGCAGCGTGATGTGAATACATATTTTTAATGAAAGACGAAAAAACCAGAAGTACACTAAACAAACAAACAAACAAACATGACGAACGTGACTGCTATCAAAACACTGTGCTAACATGCAACGTAACATAGACAATAACACACCAACCACAATACAAAACAGGCTACCCAAATATGGTTCCCAATCAGAGACAACGACAATTACCTGCCACTGATTGAGAACCATATCAGGCCAAAACACATAGAAATAGACAAACTAGACATACAACATAGATTACCCATTCATATCACACCCTGACCAAACAAAACATAGAAACAAACAACGCAAATCATGGTCAGGGTGTGACAGTACCCCCTCCTAAGGTGCGGACTCCGGCCGCAAAACCAAAACCTACAGGGGAGGGTCTGGGTGGGCATCCGGCCGCGGTGGTGGATCTGGCGCGGGACGTGGACCCCACTCCACCATAGTCATTGCCCTCTTCAAGGGCCTCTTTAGAGTGACGACCCTCGCCTCCGACCTTGGGCCTAAGACCCTAATTAAAGGCCCCACTGGACTGAGGAGCGCCTCTGGACTGAGGGGCAGCTCCGGACTGAGGGGCAGCTCCGGACTGAGGGGCAGCTCCGGACTGAGGGGCAGCTCCGGACTGAGGAGCAGCTCCGGACTGAGGAGCAGCTCCGGACTGAGGAGCAGCTCCGGACTGAGGAGCAGCTCCGGACTGAGGAGCAGCTCCGGACTGAGGAGCAGCTCCAAATTGAGGGGCAGCTCCAAACTGAGGGTCAGCTCCGGACTGAGGAGCAGCTCCAGACTGAGGGGCAGCTCCGGACTGAGGGGCAGCTCCGGACTAAGGGGCAGCTCCGGACTGAGGCTCCTGTCTGGTTGACGGCTCTGGCGGTTCCTGGCTGGCTGACGTCTCTGGCGGCTCCTGGCTGACTGGCGGCTCTGGTGGCTCAGGACAGATGGGAGACTCTAGCGGCTCAGGACAGATGGGAGACTCTAGCAGCTCAGGGCAGATGGGAGACTCTAGCGGCTCAGGGCAGACGGGAGACTCTAGCGGCTCAGGACAGACGAGAGACTCTAGCGGCTCAGGACAGACGGGAGACTCTAGCGGCTCAGGACAGACGGGAGACTGTAGCGGCTCAGGACAGACGGGAGACTCTTGCGGCTCAGGACAGACGGGAGACTCTGGCTGCTCAGGACAGACGGGAGACTCTGGCTGCTCAGGACAGACGGGAGACTCTGGCTGCTCAGGACAGACGGGAGACTCTGGCTGCTCAGGACAGACGGGAGACTCTGGCTGCTCAGGACAGACGGGAGACTCTGGCTGCTCAGGACAGACGGGAGACTCTAGTGGCTCAGGACAGACGAGAGACTCTAGTGGCTCAGGACAGACGGGAGACTCTAGCGGCTCAGGACAGACGGGAGACTCTAGCGGCTCAGGACAGACGGGAGACTCTTGCGGCTCAGGACAGACGGGAGACTCTGGCTGCTCAGGACAGACGGGAGACTCTGGCTGCTCAGGACAGATGGGAGACTCTGGCTGCTCAGGACAGACGGGAGACTCTGGCTGCTCAGGACAGACGGGAGACTCTGGCTGCTCAGGACAGACGGGAGACTCTGGCTGCTCAGGACAGACGGGAGACTCTGGTTGCTCAGGACAGACGGGAGACTCTGGTTGCTCAGGACAGACGGGAGACTCTGGTGGCGCTGAGCAGGAGGAAGGCACTGGCGGCACTGGACAGGCGGGAGCACCTGTACGGATGAGACGGAGAGACAGCCTGGTGCTGGGGGCTGCCACTGGAGGGCTGGTGCGTGGAGGCGTACTGGAGATCGTACTTTCCATGCACCAGATAGACCGGACCGTGAAGGCGTACTGGAGATCTTGAGAGCAGGGCTGGCACCATCCGCCCTGGCTGGATCCTCACCCTAGCCCAGCAGATGCAGGGAGCTGGGATGTAGAGCACCGGGCTAAGCATGCGTACTGGGGACACCGCACGCTCCACCGCATAACACGGTGCCTGACCAGTACAGCGCCCGCCACGGTAAGCAAGGCTCGGAGAACTGTAACACCGAGCTGGCACAGGACGTGCAGGGCTAGGGAGGCGCACAGGAGGCCTGGTGCTTGGGGCTGGCACAGTCTTCACCAGACGGCTAGCACGCACCTCAGGACGAGTATGGAGAGCTGACCCAGGTGACATCAAATCCCTGACACGCTCTGTCGGGCGGATGTCGTGCCTCAGGCACCAACACAGCACCTCCCTCATAACTCTCTCCTCCAATCTCGCGATTAACTCCTTCACTGTCTCTGCTTTGCTCACCTCCAATACCGCCCTAACTGGCTCTGGTTCCATCCTTGGCTCCTTACGGTAAGCAGAGGGAGTTAGCTCAGGTCTGACTCCTGACTCTGCCACACTCTCCCTGTGCCCCCCCCCCAAGATATTTTTTGGGCTGCCTCTCAGGCTTCCAGCCGCGCTGCCATGCTGCCTCCTCATACCGGCGCATCTCTGCTTTTGCTGCCTCCAGCTCTGCTTTGGGGCGGCAATATTCCCCTGGCTGTGCCCAGGGTCCTTCACCGTCCAGAATCTCCTCCCAAGTCCATGAGTCCTGTGTTCTTTGCCGCTGTTGCTGCTGGCCATTACCACACTGCTTGGTCCGTTGTTGGTGGGTTATTCTGCCACGATCGTCGTAGTGAGTAGACCAAAGCACAGCGTGATGTGAATACATATTTTTAATGAAAGACGAAAAAATACGAAGTACACTAAACAAACAAACAAACTAACAAGATGAGCGTGACTGCTATCAAAACACTGTGCTAACATGCAACGTAACATAGACAATAACCCACCAACCAGACTACAAAACAGGCTACCTAAATATGGTTCCCAATCAGAGACAATGACAAACACCTGCCACTGATTGAGAACCATATCAGGCCAAAACACATAGAAATAGACAAACTAGACATACAACATAGAACATAGAATGCCCATTCATATCACACCCTGACCAAACAAAACATAGAAACAAACAACGCAAAACATGGTCAGAGTGTGACACATATGTATGTGTCCATCTGATACCATCTACTGCATCTTGCCTAAGCCGTTCTGTACCATCACTCATTCATATATCCTTATGTACATATTCTTCATCCCTTTACACTTGTGTGTATAAGGTAGTTGGTGTGAAATTGTTAGGTTAGATTACTCGTTGGTTACTACTGCATTGTCGGAACTAGAAGCACAAGCATTTCGCTACACTCGCGTTAACATCTGCTAACCATGTGTATGTGACAAATAAAATTTGATTTGAGTTGTCTTTTTTTAAACCCATAACCATGTGTGTGAGGTGTATACTTTTGCTTCAAAGTAGATTTGTTTAAGACTACCAAGAAACACTCTGTGTGACCCTGATTTATCCCACTGCAGTAAAACGTTTAAGGTTTTGCAATAGTTTGAAGGCATGTAAGACAGAAAGAGTCTCTGGTTACCATGGAGATAACCTGATTCAAGATAACAAAACACTTATTTTAGCTACTTTTTCTCAACTTGTTTCTATTACTTTTTAGTTAACTTTGGCCTTATTGCCATGGATTGTGGACCTTTCATTGTTTAGCTAAGTAGCTAGCTGGTGGATGTTTTGTTTTTGAAACCAGTGCAGAGGAAAGCAACATTCACCTCCACAAATGATGTTGACATTATCCATACTGAATGAAGCATGTATTAAGGGACCTCAAGAGCAACCTTAACTTTTTCACTTGATTTAAGGGGGAAATTCACCTTAATGTTTTGTGCAACTGAATTAAAAACCTCTAAAACGGGGGAACCGCTTTGAATAAACACAAAGACAGAAATTGCTACAGTCAGAAGTTGGCATAGCAGCATTACCGACCTCAAATGAATCCTGTGACATTTGTGGGGGTTGTGGAAAAAAATGGAGAACAGCATTGTGTTCATGCGATTCTCCCTTTTCCATAGTAGGGTCATATTAGTTTGTAGCTCAAACTGGATGCTATAGACAGAAGTTGGCACATCAGCATTACTGACTTAAATCCAGTCTCGTGACCCTTGTGGGGTTTATAGAGCAAAATGGAGAACCCCATCGTGTTCGTGAGAATCTCCCCCTTCTATAGTTTGTAGGATGCTACAGATATTTTTGTGAGAAGACAATTTTCGGGACGTGTCATGGTCTGACAAACACCGCTGTAGCACGGCTACCTTCCACCGCAGATGCGGTAAGCTGACATCGGCGGATGTGGTGGATTGAGACGCATCCCACATCGATCAATCATAGACCCTTGAGGATTAAAGTTAAGGAAACTAAGGGGAAAATTCACTTAAGATGTTTTCTTCATCCAAGCCCCTTTTCCTTTGTTGCAAAAGAATGTGTAGAATTCTTATGAATAAAGCAATGATATCACCATGACCTTACCTTACACAGGGTGCATAGCATATGCCTTCTCAAATGGGACATTTTCTCTGGGTTTGTATACATGAAAGTAGGTAGCAACCATTGATTTGAAAAAGGCAGTGTTAGAATTTGGCATTTAATGCAAACTTCCCTCATCAGTGTTGCCACTGTAATGGAATATAACGTTATGACGTCCACTGAGAGAGAAGTCTAAAAATATTCTTACACCCTAATACTAATCCCTGGTGAGAAAATCACTCTGCCCTGCATCAGCTTTAAGCAGAGCGTTTCTCAGAAAACTAACATTGCTGCCTGCCTGCGGTAAACTCTGATTCTGTGCTCCCTTCGACCTACGGCTGCCTGGCTGGATCCAGCTCTCTGCTTTCTCTCTCCACAAAACGAGGCTTGAGGAAAAATAAATCCCATATTTAATTGCCCCTATGTGACCTGGCCAGGGGAGGAATTCAAGAGAAAGATGCATTTTTAAGGGCACTTCTTTCAAGTGGGGCCAGATTATTAGGAAGTGCCCTACTTCTTTGGGGGATTTTTGTTGGGACTATTTAAACTAAGAGTCACTGACCCGGTCATGGTGCGAGTGGATTACTACAGTCCATTTTCCTGCAGCGGTTCAACTGAAGACCAGCCAGGCCAGCAGGGTACAACTGAGACGATGTTATGGCAACGTTGTGGCAACAATTCAGCAATGATCCACAGTGGGATGAAAGGGAAGAGAGGGAACCTCATCCAGGGGGAGAGAAGGGAGACTGGAAACCTGGATGCTTGGTGTGTTTTGGGACTCAGGAGAAGCCTGATATTTTGTCAACATTTCCAGTGACATTATTTCAGGGAAAAAGCTGCTTGGGTTGTTGGTAAGGCAAGTCCCTGAGGAGAGGTCTATATTAAGAAGGCTAGAAGACATGCCCAAGTAGACACCATGAGACAAGTCATTTTAATAGAGCAGTCTGAGGAGGACCAATCACTTTTATTCCATTGCTTTTATATAAAGTCTCACTGCATACACGTATGCATGGTTATGAGAAAACACTACTGAAGCTGTTTTACCCTCTTCTCTGAACAAAGTGAATATAGAAGACTGCAAAGCACATACAGTCTGAAATGGCTGCAGTGGAAAAAATATCTCTGGAAAAAAACAAGGAAAATCCAAGTCATCGAAAAGCTCTGACTGTGCGGGCCACTCCTTTTTTGAGCCATCACTGGAAAGAAAAGCCCTACCTACCCCAAGCACAACCTTACCACCCTTCTTTCAGACACCTCTCTTTGTCTACACACTTGAAAGCGTTTGAAAAGCTCAATTTGTGGGGAGCTGAGGGGTGAGGTGGTGGTGGTGCCAGATGCAGGGCCCCTGGTAGATCATACATCAGATGATTTATGAGCTCCCCACACCACTTAGTAATCCTCCTCCTCGTCCTCTGTGTTGCTGGGCCGGGGCCCTGGGGAGCAGTGGCGCGGCACATGACTGGCCAGCGTCCCAAATGGAACCCTATTCCCTATTTAGTGCATTACTTTTGACCAGAGCACTATGAGATTTCCATATGGAACCTGGTCAAAATTAGTGCACTAAATAAAGAAAAGGTTGCCATTTGGGGCGCAGCCTAGTCTGCCTGCAGAGAGGAAGAGACCTGCGTTTCAATGTCTTTCTGACGCCTCCACTTGATCACTGATTAAGCTCTCTCTCTCTCTCTCTCTCTCTCTCTCTCTCTCTCTCTCAATTCAAGGGGCAATATTGGCATGGGAAACATATGTTTACATTTTACATTGGCAAAGCAAGTGAAATAGATAATAAACAATATAAAATGAACAGTTAACATTACACTCACAAATGTTCTAAAGGAATAGAGACATTTCAAATGCCATATTATGTCTATATACAGTGTTGTAACGACGTGCAAATAGTGAAAGTACAAAAAGGAAAATAAATAAACAGAAATATGGGTTGTATTTACAATCTTCACTGGTTGCCCTTTTCTTGTTGCAACATGTCACAAATCTCGCTGCTGTGATGGCACACTGGTATTTCACATAATAGGTATGGGAGGTTATCAAAATTAGATTTGTTTTCGAATTCTTTGTGGGTCTGTGTAATCTGAGGGAGATACAGTGCATTCTGAAAGCATTCAGACCCCTTGACTTTTTCCACAATGTGTTACGTTATGGCCTTATTCTCAAAATATACAGTTGTCGGAAGTTTACATACACTTAGGTTGGAGTCATTAAAACTCATTTTTCAACCACTCCACAAATGTCTTGTTAACAAACTATAGTTTTGGCAAGTCTGTTAGGACATCTACTTTGTGCATGACACAAGTCATTTTTCCAACAATTGTTAACAGACTTATTCACTGAATCACAATTCCAGTGGGTCAGAAGTTTACATACATTAAGTTGACTGTGCCTTTAAACAGCTTGGAAATTTCATGAAAATGATGTCATGGCTTTAGAAGCTTCTGATAGGCTAATTTACATAATTTGAGTCAATTGGAGGTGTAACTGTGGATGTATTTCAAGGCCTACCTTCAAGACAAATCAGCCAAGACCTCAGAAATAATTGGTAGACCTCCACAAGTCTGGTTCATCCTTGTGAGCAATTTCCAAATGCCTGAAGGTGCATGTTCATCTGTCCAAACAATAGTACGCAAGTATAAACACCATGGGACCATGCAGCCGTCATACCGCTCAGGAAGGAGACGCGTTCTGTCTCCTAGAGATGAACGTACTTTGGTGTGAGAAGTGCAAATCAATCCCAGTACAACAGCAAAGGACCTTGTGAAGATGCTGGAGAAAACAGGTACACAAGTATCTATATCCACAGTAAAACGAGTCCTACATCGACATAACCTGAAAGGCCGCTCAGCAAGGAAGAAGCCAATGCTCCAGAACAGCCACATAAAAGCCAGACTACGGTTTGCAACTGCACATTTGAACAAAGGTCATGCCTTTTTGGAGAAATGTCCTCTGGTCTGATGAAACAAAAATGGAACTGATCACCGCTATGTTTGGAGGAAAAAGTGGGAGGCTTGCAAGCCGAAGAACACCATCCCATCCGTGGCAGCATCATGTTGTGTGGGTGCATTACTGCAGGAGGGACTGGTGCACTTCACAAAATAGATGGCATCATGAGGTAGGAAAAGTATGTGGATATATTGAAGCAACATCTCGAGACATCAGTCAGGAAGTTATAGCTTGGTCGCAAATGGGTCTTCCAAATGGACAATGACCCCAAGCATACTTCCAAAGTTGTGGCCAAATGGCTTAAGGACAACAAAGTCAAGGTATTGGAGTGGCCATCACAAAGCCCTGCCCTCAATCCTATAGAAGATTTGTGGGCAGAACTGAAAAGGCGTGTGCGAGCAAGGAGGCCTACAAACCTGACTCAGTTACACCAGCTGTCAGGAGGAATGGGCCAAAATTCACCCAACTTATTGTGGGAAGTGTGTAGAAGGCTACCCAAAACATTTGACCCAAGTTAAACAATTTAAAGGCAATGCTACCAAATACTAATTGAGTGTATTACACTTCTGACCCACTGGGAATGTGATGAATGAAATAAAAGCTGAAATAAATCCTTCTCTACTATTATTGTGACATTTCAGTCTTAAAATAAAGTGGTGATCCTAACTGACCTAAGACAGGGAATTTTTACAAGGATTAAATGTCAGGAATTGTGAAAAACTGAGTTTAAATGTGTTTGGCTAAGGTGCATGTAAACTTCTGACTTCAACTGTATATATTTTTTATATTAAAAAAAATCTCATCAATCTACACACAATAACCCATAATGACAAAGCGAAACAGGTTTTTAGACATTTTTGCAAATTTATAAAAAACAGACACCTTATTTACATAATTATTCAGACCCTTTGCTATGAGACTCGAAATTGAGTTCAGGTGTATCCTGTTTCCATTGATCATCCTTGTTTCTACAACTTGATTGGAGTCCACCTGTAGTAAATTAAATTGATTGGACATGCTTTGGAAAGGCACACACCTGTCTATGTAAGGTCCCACAGTTGACAGTGCAGAAAGGCCTTGGTTAGGGAGGTGACCAAAAATCCAATGGTCACTCTGACAAAGCTCCAGAGTTCGTCTGTGGAGATGGGAGAACCTTTCAGAAGGACAACCATCTATGCAGCACCACCAATCAGGCCTTTATGGTACAGTGGCCAGACGCAAGCCACTCCTCAGTAAAATACACACGACAGCCTACTTGGAGTTTGCCAACAGGCACCTAAAGACTCTCAGACCATGAGAAACAAGATTCTCTGATCTGATGAAACCAAGATTGAACTCTTTGGCCTGTATGAAAGCGTCCCATCTGAAAGAAACCTGGCACCATCCCTACGGTGAAGCATGGTTGAACCAGCGTCATGCACTGGGGATGTTTTTCAGCGGCAGGGACTAGGAGACAAGTCAGGATCGAGGGAAAGATCAACGGAGCAAAGTACAGAGAGATCCTTGATGAAAACCTGCTCAGGACCTCAGACCGGGACGAAGGTTCACCTTCCAACAGGACAACGACCCTAAGCACACAGCCAGGACAACAGAGGAGTGGATTCAGGACTGACAGAGCTTGAGATGATCAGCAGAGAAAAATGGGAGAAGATCCCCATATACAGGTGTGACACTTGTAGTGTCAGACCCAAGAAGACTCAAGGCTGTAATAGCTGCCAAAGGTGCCTCAAAGTACTAAGTAAAGGGTCTGAATACTAATGTAAATGTGATATTTCTCTTTTTATGTTAAATAAATTAGCAAAAATGTCTAAACCTAATTTTGGTTTGTCATTATGGTGTATTGTGTGTAGATGAGGGGGGGACTATTTAATCCATTTTAGAATAAAGCTGTAACGTAACAAAATATGGAAAAAGTCAAGTGGTCTGAAAACTTTTCCGAATGCCCTGTATGTATCTCCAATATGGTCATACATTTGGCAGGAGGTTAGGAAGTGCAGCTCAGTTTCCACCACATTTTGTGGGCAGTGTGCACACAGCCTGTCTTCTCTTGAGAGCCAGGTCTGCCGGTAGCATCTCTCAATAGCAAGATTATGCTCACTGAGCCTGTACATAGTCAAAGCTTTCCTTAATTGTGGGTCAGTCACAGTGGTCAGGTACTCTGTCACTGTGTACTCTCTGTTTAGGGCCAAATAGCATTCTAGTTTGCTCTGTTTTTTTGTTAATTATTTCCAATGTGTCAAGTAATTATCTTCTTATTTCTCATGATTTGGTTGGGTCTAATTGTGTTGCTGTCTTGGGGTCAGTTTGTGTTTGTGAACAGAGCCCTAGGACCAGCTTCCTTAGGGGACTCTTCTCCAGGTTCATCTCTCTGTTGGTGATGTCTCCCTGCTTAGGTTTGGGAATCCATTCCTTTTAGCTGGTTGTAGAATTTAACAGCTCTTTTCTGGATTTTTATAATTAGCGTGTATCGGCCTAATTCTGGTTTATGTGCATTATCTGGGGTTTTACGTTGTACACAGAGGATGTTTTTGCAGAATGTTGCATACAGTCTCAATTTGGTATTTTTTCACATTTTGTGAATTCTTGGTTGGTGAGCGAACCCCAGACTTCAACTATAAAGGGCAATGGGTTCTATAACTAATTCAAGTATTTTTAGCCAGATCATAATTGGTATGTTGAAATTTATGTTCCTTTTGATTACATAGAATAGTGTTTCCCAACCAGGGGTACTAGGTACTTGGCCTACACATAGGGGTACTTGAAAAGACTCATGAGGGAGCTCTGCTTTCATGCTCCAACTGGACCAAACCTGGGGCCCAACTTGAGGCATGACATTTTCATTGAGGCTTCGCTAAGGTGCTGCCACTATGAAGCCTCCGCTGATTTAGAGACATGGGTGCCAGCGCCATCCCGTTGCTTTCAAAACAGGGGAGACCATTTTTAATATATGGTGCCATATGGTATTCAGCCCCAGGCATTCCTATCAGTCCCACAGTTCCGACCTTTCCACCAATGCTTGCCCACAGGGAAATACCGATTAGCATTGTTATGCTGGGTTGGCATGCCACTGTGTGTGTGTGTGTGTGTGTGGGGGGGGGGGGTGTGGTTCTATGTGTGTGTGCATACAGGAATTTGTGTGTGAGGGGATTGTTTGGTAGGTGAGCTGGGCCAGCAGGTTGTATTCTACTGTATCACTGCTTTAAGCAAGTGTTGTAGGCTTACTGTATGTAATTCACTTGTGCTGACTGCAACTTCTTCAAATACAGTAGTGGCTGTACGCTCTAATTGATATACTACTTCCTAGTAGTCTGTCTATTGAGTTGAGATTTGTTGCAGTATTTGCTATAGAATTTCACTGGAGCATAGGATCCAGTATATTAAGCTTTTCTATTGTCAATATCCAGAACATCACATTAGGTAATGTTTTCATCTCAAATATATGTAGAGGTAGGACCTGAAGACAGAGACATTGAAACAGTATTATGACAACATGATACAGTTGGGATATGTCTAAACCAATATTTTTATGAGGCATATTTCTTGGTATATCGGGGGGAGGGGGGAGGGGGGGGTGACTCATCGCTCCCTCAATCCCAGTCTGGGTATAAATAGACACACACACATACACACACACACACACTTTCCACACCCTGCTGCCATTACATAAGTTTGGAGTGTGGGAGGTGCGATGCAAGCCGTATATAATTCATCAATGTGGGATTGGATCTAGCCTCAGCTCCCATCTGACCACAAGACAGACCCCCCCTCAACAAACGCACACACATTCACACGCACTCACAAACAGATCTTCCAGTGTATGTTTCCATCTTTGTCCCTCTGAGCTGTACATTCCAGTAAAGTGACTGGATCATAACACACTAAGAGCTTCCTGAATACGGTGGCTTGACATGCTCGGAGATTTGGTCCTTTGTAGGAAGTGCCAATGGAGTCGTGTTGAGCCACAAAACACTTGCATTCACTGCATTCATTCTGACAACAAGATCCAAGTTTGGGAAACCCTGTCCTAGGGTAAAAGTTGAATCCCTTTGCTATAGAACAGGGATGTCAAACTCATTCCATGGAGGGCCTAGTGCCTGCTGGTTTTTGTTTTTTCCTTTCAATTAAGAACTTTTGCTATTATAAACTGGTTACCAATGGGGTTACTTTGGCTCCTGAGATGCTCAGCGGTCTAAGGCACTGCATCTTAGTGGTAGAGGCGTCAGACACCCTGGTTTGAATCCAGGCTGTATCACAACCGGCCGTGATTGGGAGTCCCATATGGCGGCACACAATTGGCCCAGCATCGTCCGGGATTGGCCGGACAATTTGTTCTTAAATGACTTGCCTAGTTAAATAAAAAAATATATAGTAAAAAAAAGGGGTTAATAGAAAATACTTAATAGATAGATTATATTGTCAAAAGGGGACCTTTTTACCTGAGGGTAAAAAATCAAGAAATGCACGTAGGAAGGCATCGTCAGAGACGGAAGAGGAAGCGAGGCATTCCACTCCCTCATTTTTTCTGGTTTGTATACAGTCAATGAACTAAGCAGAGCAGACCCAGCTGCTAATGCATTGGTGCCTATGGGAGAACCACCTTCTTAAGCACATGTACATTTTTTCAATGGTAAATGGCCTGAGTGGGACATCTTCATTTACTTACCATCTTTGGCATCATTTCTCCTCCACCACTGATACCAACTCTCCTGATCTCCATTTTCTTTTCTTCATGAAGAGTTGGTGCTCATCATTTAAATTAACATTTAAACATTTACCATTGAAAAAATGTAAGTGTGCTTAAGAAGGTGGTTCTCCCATAGGCACCAATGCATTAGCAGCTGGGTCTGCTCTGCTTAGTTCATTGACTGTATACAAACCAGAAAAAATTAGGGAGTGGAATGCCTCGCTTCCTCTTCCGTCTGACGATGCCTTCCTACGTGCATTTCTTGATCTTTTACCCTCAGGTAAAAAGGTCCCCTTTTGACAATATAATTCATTCAGATTGACTATCTATTAAGTATTTTCTATTAACCCCCTTTTTTTATTATATATTTTTTTATTTAACTAGGCAAGTCAGATAAGAACAAATTGTCCGGCCAATCCCGGACGACGCTGGGCCAATTGTGTGCCGCCATATGGGACTCCCAATCACGGCCGGTTGTGATACAGCCTGGATTCAAACCAGGGTGTCATTTAAATTAACATTTAAAGATGCACTGTGCAGAAATTGCTCCACCATTTACTGGTTTCTAAAATTCCAATAGTTTGCCTATTTTCAGCTTGTTACAAAACAAGCAAGTATAGTGCAGAGAATCATTGTACTATCTAAACCGCTGTGAAGTATCTTTTTCATAACCAAAAATATAGAATTTTCAGCTGTTTGAAGCTGGTCTACAAAACCAAAAAGAAAAGATGCAAAAACTAACCTTAAGCACTGGAAGTATAGAAATACGGCACATAGAACCGATCTACTGCTTCTTAGAATAGCTTTCAATGTGAATGAGATATCTATAACTCATATTTCTATGTGAATTTGTTTGGGTCGCCCAAAAAGTTGTGGCAGGTTTAACTCATTTGGCAGACGCTCTTATCCAGTGTGCCGTATAGGTGGAACTAGGGTTAAGTGCCTTGCTAAAAGGCACATCGGTTGATTTTTCAAACAGCCATTTCTGGGGAGACCTGATAGTCACAAGTTAAACTCAAAGGGCCCTGGGACTGTACCTTGTAGAATGCCATCGTGCCTCCAAACCATGCCTGGAGTATTATATTATTCTGTGACAGCATTACATAACTTTCCTAGTAGGATGTCATGGACTATACTCACTGTTTTTCATGAAAACATTTAACTACTTTATATCATGGCATCCAATATTGATGAGGATGATGCACATGAACAGCACATGTAGTTTGGATCAAGTAACCTCACGATGCTCTGTTGTTTCATCTGTGGAAAGAGAAAACAAAACAAGATTTCAGGAACAGTGAATGTGCATGGAGGAATCCTGGAATTTCATTGGTTTGTGGTCAGGAGGCTACAGCGTCTAACACCCAGTTTGATGCGATCTCACCTATACAACTCTGGCTTGTCCAAATGCACTGTGAGAAATGTCTCTTTGATAGTCGAACACCGGTCTACCTTCTGAATGAGATTGCTATCTCAATGGGCCTTGCCTGAGTAACGGATAAATAAATAGAAATAAAATATTGATTGTCAGTGTGAAACAAAGGCTCTGTATGCTAATTAGATGAAGCTGCCTAAACTTTACGCCTCACTCTTCCAGACGTCTCCCTGCTCATTGTTGAACTAACCTGTGGGCAGCCGGACACTCTCTCCTTCACTTTGAATATGTATCTGATTGATTATTATTTTTACTGCTCCATGGATAGAGTTATTGCCTGGGTAATCTGATTTACTATTATGTATTGGTTGATTTTCTTTTACTCTTTATCCGGTGCGCGCTGCACAGAACACCAGAAGAATTATCGCTGAATTGTCACAGTTATTATTGTAATGTTTGTTTATGTGTAAATTGTGTAAATTAATCCTGTAAGGGATGGTTGCCAACTGGCGATTTCACACGAAAATAAAATGGCATTAATTCGTCACTCATACACGATGGCTGTATGGTAAACTGAAGTACCATCCTATTCCCTGTATCTGAAGGGCTGTATCTCAATCTGAAATATCTGAAATGACACCCAATTTCCTTTATAGTGCACTACTTTTGAGTACTATGGGCGCAGGTCAAAGGTAGTGCACTATATAGTGGATAGTGTGCCAGTTCGAACACACACAATCCCTCTTTTACCACACATGGTGTGAGCCTACTGCTCTGTGGACTGGGAGCCCTGAGGTGTGAACAGTCATTATTTCACTGACGCCATCAGAGAATATAAGGGCTAGTGTCTTGATTTACAGTGGATCATCAATGCTTTGATTGACTATTGATTGTGAGAGTGACTGATGGGTTGTTTTGGCTCACATATCAGTCCCCAATAGATTGCAAAGATTAATCATACATACACACAACAGGCAGTCAGTCCCACTGGAAAATACAGCCTGGCTTGTGCCGATGAGTCGTAGACATCCAGAGAATAACTCATACACTGCTGCCCCCTGGTGGAAGTTCTGAACAAACACCGGAACTGAAGTAAAAAATAGCCAGGTTAAAAATAGAAATGCCATTTTGACTTCTCTTCTGAGGAATTACCTATTTGTGTATGGTGTGAATCTGGCAGATTTCATAAAGTAGATGTCTCAAAATGACCTGCCTGCGAATCAGAACCTGAAGTATTGAGTAACACACAAGACTACTATTCATACAGACACACCAAATGATACTCAATCAGACTGCAGTCAATTAGGGTCACTCACTCAGAGCCATGTGTGGCTGAATCTCCTTTCAACATCTTATGGTGAGAAGCCTGTACCAGAACCAGAACTAGAGGCGTGGGTCAACGCCTGCCACACTGTCCCCGCACACGACCGCCACCGGCCCAGACAATGGTCCCCTCTCAGGCGCTGAACATCAACAACAAAGGGAGGACGCCCCATCCTCACTCTCTCTCACACACACACATGCCCCTCCCCAGGGGACAACCCAGCAGGGCGAGGATTGCTTATTGTTCAGAGGGAGAGTCAGAGTGTCGGAGAAGAAGCCCAAAACAATGGGAACCAGAGAGAGAGGCCATTTTTCATGTTGTCTATAAATAGGATGAGAGGGGAGAAGACCGTAAATCAGTCCCAGGGTGCATTGTGCCGTCGGACCGCGCAGTGGGCCCGGAGCCAGTCAGATAGACCTAGGCTGAGTCCCAAATAGCACCCTATTCCCTATGTAGTGTACTACCTTTGACCAGGGCCCATAGAGCTCTGGGAGCTCTGATCTTTTGGGACAGAGCATTAGTCAGACCCAGAGCCAGGAGGAAAGTACAGTACCCGAGGTACTCCCCAAAGCATAGCCTATACAATGCACAAGACTGACCCATAGAAATAGAATTACTTTGCATAGAAAGTCTCCTGACCCACCCTCAGTGACTAAGCCAGACTGTTGGCACTGCTTTTTATTGTTCATTTATCCTTTATTTAACTTGGCAAGTCAATTAGTTATGAACACATTCTTATTTACAATGACGGCCTACTGAGGGGACAGGGTGAAACAAAACACACAATAAGAGAGACACCACAACACTACATAAAGCGAGACCTAAGGCAACAACACAACATGGCAGCAACATTGGCTACTGGCTGGATTGGACCCCTGGCCAGCTCAGGAGACAATCTTACAGTCATAGGAGGCAAGGTCAATAATTTGATATGATATGCCAGGTCAAACAACTTGGTCAGGATGCAGCCAACATTGAAGGTTGTCACTAGTTACTACAGTGATAAAGTCATAAACCTTTGCTTTTTTCAACAATTTATCTTCTTAAAATGTGATTTTAAACCTAACCCTAATATTAGCCCCACACAAACTTTATTCCTAACCCTAATCTTAAATTAAGACCAAAATGCTAATTTTGTTTCATGAATCTTTACAATAAAGGCAATTATGACTTTGTGGCTGTGCTATCTAGTGAAAACCATTGTTGAAGGGGTCTTTTCCTCTAGTCTGGACTAGTACTCAACTCTTGAGGATTTCCTGAGGAGGGAACAATAACACAATAAGACCAAGTGGTGAGATGGGGGACTTAATGAACAGACTAATCTACGGAGACAATACATTTCTATGATGAATCAATATTGAAAAAAATGTTGGGATTAGTGCAGTGATATGAGTAATTTAGTCACCATTGTGAGAAGATAAATTACATAAATGTAGTCTTGAAAGCTAATGTGTCAGTTAAAGTAGGGTGCTATATCCTAAAGAGACAATTTGACATGCTGAAATTGAATACAGTCCTGAAGGAAATAGGACATGATAGGACTTTTCACCTTAAATCAAATCAAATTTTAATTGTCACATGCGCAGAATACAACAATACTTACAGTGAAATGCTTACTTACAGGCCCTTAACCAACAAACCAAATTTAAGAAAAAACCTAAGACAATAAGTAAGAGATAAGAATTCCGGTGTCGAGGTAGAGTTATTAAAGTGGCTATGCATAGATAATAACAGAGAGTAGTGCTGGAGGGGGGGGGGGGGGGTGCAAATAGCCTGAGTAGCAATTTGAATAGCTATTCAGGAGTCTTATGGCTTGGGGGTAGAAGATGTTTAGGAGCCTCTTGGACATAGACTTGGCGCTCAGGCACCGCTTGCCGTGCGGTAGCAGAGAGAGCAGTCTATGACTGGGGTGGCTGGGGTCTTTGAACATTTTTAGGGCCGTCCTCTGACACCGCCTGGTATAGAGGTCCTGGATGTCAGGAAGCTTGGCTCCGGTGATGTACTGGGCCATTCGCACTACCCTCTGTAGTGCCTAGCGGTCGAAGGCCGAGCAGATTTCATACCAGGCAGTGATGCAAACCGTCAGGATGTGCTCAGTGGTGCAGCTGTAAAACCTTTTGAGGATCTGAGGACCCATGCCAAATCTTTTCAGTCTCCTGAGGGGGAATAGGTTTTGTCATGCCCTCTTCACAACTGTCTTGGTGTGCTTGGACCATGTTAGTTTGTTGGTGATGTGGACACCAAGGAACTTGAAGATCTCTACCTGCTCCACTACAGCCCCGTCGATGAGAATGGAGGCCTGCTCGGTCCTCCTTTTCCTGTAGTCCACAATCATCTCCTTTTGTCTTGATCACGTTGAGGGAGAGGTTGTTGTTCATGTCTCATCGATTTTGGTGAGCCCTACCACTGTTGTGTCGTCAGCAAACGTAATGGTGTTGGAGTCGTGCCTGGCCATGCAGTCATGAGTGAACAGGGAGTACAGGAGTGGACTGAGCACACACCCCTGAGGGGACCCCATGTTGAAGATCAGTGTGGCGGATGTGTTGTTACCTACCCTTACCACCTGAGGGTGGCCGTCAGGAAGTCCAGGATCCAGTTGCAAAGGGAGGTGTTTAGTCCCAGGGTCCTTAGCTTAGTGATGAGCTTTGAGGGCACTATGGTGTTGAACACTGAGCTGTAGTCAATGAACAGCATTTTCACATAGGTGTTCCTTTTGTCCAGATGGGAGAGGGCAGTGTGGAGTGCAATAGAGATTGCACCATCTGTGGATCTGTTGGTGTGGTATGCAAATTGGAGTGGGTCTAGGTTTTTTGGGATAATGGTGTTGATGTGAGCCATGACCAGCCTTTCAAAGCATTTCATGGCTGCAGGCGTGAGTGCTATGGGTCAGTAGTCATTTAGGCAGGTTACCTTAGTGTTCTTGGGCACAGGGAATATGGTGGTCTGCTTGAAACATGTTGGTATTACAGACTCAGACAGGGAGAGGTTGAAAATGTCAGTGAAGACCCTTGCCAGTTGGTCAGCGCGTGCTCAGAGTACACATCCTGGTAATCCGTCTGGCCCAGTGGCCTTGTGAATGTTGACCTGTTTAAAGGTCTTACTCTGCGGAGAGCTTGATCACACAGTCGTCCGGAACACATTCGTCCATCACACAGTTGTCCGGAACACATTCGTCCATCACACAGTCGTCTGGAACACATTCGTCCATCACACAGTCGTCCGGAACACATTCGTCCATCACACAGTCGTCCGGAACACATTCGTCCATCACACAGTCGTCCGGAACACATTCGTCCATCACACAGTCGTCCGGAACACATTCGTCCATCACACAGTCGTCCGGAACACATTCGTCCATCACACAGTCGTCCGGAACACATTCGTCCATCACACAGTCGTCCGGAACACATTCGTCCATCACACAGTCGTCCGGAACACATTCGTCCATCACACAGTCGTCTGGAACACATTCGTCCATCACACAGTCGTCTGGAACACATTCGTCCATCACACAGTCGTCCGGAGTCTCATGTAGATTAGCCACTTGTTGCCGGATCTTCACAAGGCATCTTGATCTCTTTCCGCTAAATCTACGTGTCCTTTTCCAGCGAATCACGGGGATCTGGGCCTGGTCGGGTGTATGTAGTATATCCCTCACTTCCAACTCTTTTTTTAAATGTTTTATTTCACCTTTATTTAACCAGGTAGGCCAGTTGAGAACAAGTTCTCATTTACAACTCCAACCTGGCCAGGATAAAGCAAAGCAGTGCGACAAAAACAACAACACAGAGTTACACATAAACAAACATACAGTCAATAACACAAAAGAAAAGAAACATAAAAAATATATGTACAGTGTTTACAAATGTAGAAGAGTAGGGATGTAGGCAATAAATATGCCCTAGAGGCTAAAATAATTACAATTTAGCATTAATACTGGAGTGATAGATGTGCAGATAATGATGTGCAAGTTGAGATACTGGGGTGCAAAAGAGCAAGAGGGTAAGTAATGATATGGGGATGAGGTAGTTGGGTGTGCTAATACAGATTGGCTGTGTACAGGTCAGTGATTGGTAAGCTGCTCAGACAGCTGATGCCTAAAGTTAGAGAGGGAGATATAAGACTGCAGCTTCAGAGATTTTTGCAATTTGTTCCAGTGGGTTTGAAGATGGATATGTAGTGAGGGCCAGCCAACGAGAGCATACAGGCTGCAATTGTGGGTAGTATATGGGGCTTTGGTGATAAAACGGGTGTCACTGTGATAGACTACATCCAGTTTGCTGAGTAGAGTGTTGGGGGCTATTTTGTAAATGACATCTCTGAAGTCAAAGATTGGTAGGATAGTCAGTTTTACGAGGGTATGTTTGGCGGCATGAGTGAAGGAGGCTTTTGTCACGCCCTGACCTTAGAGAGCCTTTTTATGTCTCTATTTGGTTTGGTCAGGGTGTGATTTGGGGTGGGTATTCTATGTTCTTTAGTTCTACTATATGTTTTGGCCGGGTAGGGTTCTCAATCAGGGACAGCTGTCTATCGTTGTCTTTGATTGAGAACCATACTTAGGTAGCCCTTTTTCCCACCTGTCTTTGTGGGTAGTTACCTTGGTTTGTGGCACTAATGCCCTGTAAAGCTTCACGGTCGTTTTTGTATTGCTTTGTTGAGTCATTTCAAATAAAGAGGAATATTTAAGCTCACCACGCTGCGTTTTGGTCCAGTTCATTCGATGGCCATGACAGAACTTCCCACCACCAAAGAACCAAGCAGCGTGGTCAGGAGGAGAGGACACGAAGGAAACCTGAGAGACAGCCCCAAAATATTTTTGGGGGGGAGCAGATGACTTGGCGTCGGTGCTGAGGGGTGAGTCCGAGACCGAGGTGTAATTCTTGGACCGTTTGAGTGAGGAGTGTTTGGCAGTGGAGAGGGACGAAAGAGTTTGGAGGGGTTGGAGTGTGGAGCAAGACAGTCGCTTTGAGGAGCATGTGACCCTTCAGGCACTGTGCTTTGCGGTTACACGTACTGTATCGCCGGTACACAGTTGCCGGGCTAGGGTGAGCATCCAGCTAGGATGGGTTGTGCCAGTTCTGCGCTCCAGACCTCCGGTGCGTCTGGTGCGTCCACACGGCCCAGTATATCCTGTGCCAGCTCTGCGCTCCAGACCTCCGGTGCGTCCGGTGCGTCCACACGGCCCAGTATATCCTGTGCCAGCTCTGCGCTCCAGACCTCCGGTGCGTCCGGTGCGTCCACATGGCCCAGTATATCCTGTGCCAGCTCTGCGCTCCAGACCTCCGGTGCGTCCACACGGCCCAGTATGTCCTGTGCCAGCTCTGCGCTCCAGACCTCCGGTGCGTCCACACGGCCCAGTATATCCTGTGCCAGCTCCAAGCACCTTGTCTCCTGTCTCCAGTCCGGAGCCTCCAGCGACGGTGCCCAGTCTGGGGCCTGGAGCGTGGTCTGCGTCCCACACCTGAGGCGCCACCGCGGATAGAAGCCCACCCAGACCGCACCTTAGAATGCCTTTTTATGTCTCTATTTAGTTTGGTCAGGGTGTGATTTGGGATGGGTATTCTATGTACTTTAGTTCTATTATTTGTATTTCTATGTTTTGGCCGGGTAGGGTTCTCAATCAGGGACAGCTGTCTATCGTTGTCTCTGATTGAGAACCATACTTATCCCTTTTTCCCACCTGTCTTTGTGGGTAGGTGTCATTTCAAATAAAGAGGAATATGTACACTCACCACGCTGTGCTTTGGTCCAGTTCATTCGACGGTCGTGACAGCTTTTTTTTGCGAAATAGGAAGCCGATTCTAGATTTAATTTTGTATTGGAGATGCTTAATGTGAGTCTGGAAGGAGGGTTTGAAGAACTTCTCGTCAAACAAGAACTCCTCGTCCAATTTGAGGTGAGTAATCCCAGTTCTGATGTCCAGAAGTTCTTTTCGGTCAAAAGAGACGGTAGCAGCAACATTATGTACAAAACAATTGACAAACAATGTGAAAAAACAAACAAAATAGCTTGGTTGGTTAAAAGCCAATAAGACGGCAGCCCTCCCCTCCGGAGCCATCTGTATGTACCTGTCCGTGTTTTTATAGTTCACCAGTGGACCATTAATCTGTGGTATTTTAGTGGAAACTATTACGGCATGGCTAGATAACAGTCCTTAGAATAATAAACCTCTGGTCTGTAGAAATGTGTGTTTGAACTAGATCACAGAGGTGAAGGCCGTGACCAGAGCACTTCCAGGTTACTTTCCTGGAAAATAAGAGTACAGATTGTACCAGGGGCCACGTGAAGGACAACTGGGTTTCGTCACAAATGGCGACCTATTCCCTATATAGTGCACTACTATTGACCAAGCTCAGTAGGGCTCTGGTCAAAAGTACAGTATTTAAGGAATAGGGTGCTATTTGGAACATACCTCTGGTGTGACATGTCCAATACCAGGACAAGCTATGGAAGACAGTTAAAATAGGAAAGCAACAAAACAGAGTTCCGGTTTCAGAAGATAAAATAAAGTGTCCCACAGGTAAAGTTTGGGGTAGCACCAAGTTGGCACACACACACACACACAGACTCTGCCACACGTTCCCTGTATCATTCTCACACCGCCGCTCTGCCCTACTCTATCTACTCTTGTAAAACATTTCCTGCCCCCTATCCGTGCTTAGCCTCAGGCTAAGTCCCAAATGGCATCATATTTCCTAGATAGTGCACTACTTTTGATCAAAGCATTATGGGTCCTGGTCAAAAGTAGTATACTATATAGGGAATAGGGTGCCATTTGGGACATAACCTCAGACTGGGCCACAGAGCAGCCACTGACCTCTTAACAGCTCCTCTCAGCCAAACTCCTACTCATGAAACCCTCTCCTACTGGTTATAAAACCCTCTCATACTGGTTATAAAACCCTCTCCTACTGGTTATAAAACCCTCTCCTACTGGTTATAAAACCCTCTCCTACTGGTTACAAAACCCTCTCCTACTGGTCATGAAAACCTCTCCTACTGGTTATAAAACCCTCTCCTACTGGTTATAAATCCCTCTTCTACTGGTTATAAAACCCTCTCCTACTGGTTATAAAACCCTCTCATACTGGTTATAAAACCCTCTCCTACTGGTCATAAAACCCTCTCCCACTGGCCATAAAACCCTCTCCCACTGGTCATAAAACCCTCTCCTACTGGTTATAAAACCCTCTCCTACTGGTCATAAAACCGTCTCCTACTGGTCATAAAACCCTCTCCTACTGGCCATAAAACCCTCTCCTACTGGCTATAAAACCCTTTCCTACTGGTCATAAAACCCTCTCCTACTGGTTATAAAACAGTCCCTTATTTGAAGCCTTCTGGAAGAAACCACAGGTCTAGCCAGGACGCAGCGCTCTCAGGTGAGTAGAATAACAACAAAAAAAAGAAAACATGGCGATAACGACTTGAGACTATTTACTTTTTCATTCTACAAGCTACTGATTCAATTCCAATACACACACACACACCTCAATCAGCCTATATTAGGAAATAAAGTGAACAATGACCCTTGGACATTGAGTACTTATGGTAGTACAGCTCAGAGGCTGCTAGGACATACAGTAATAGGAGACTCGGCATCTAAGCCTTGAGCTTTTGGGTTCCAGTCACGTACTTTGAATCCTCTGACAAGGCACGTTACACAAATATCAACGGAAAGAACACTTGTCTATGGTTCTAAATAGTCTTTTGTTCTGACATGGAGACTAAGATGGGATCAAGATCTTTACGATTGTTCGGCTCCACTTGCTGTGTGACGATCTATCATGTACTGAGGGCTCTCATTGAACATTGAAGGGCTGTACCATACTAGCCGAAACAGCAAACTTCCTCAAACCCAAGGGGCGGCCACATCACGTCATTCAGCAGCTCGGTTCAAAATGGCTCTTATGCAGTATTTAGAGCACGTATTATTTAACTGCTTCGTCTATAAATAGCCTAGGCTCCAGGCTCCATCTCCAGTGGTCTCCTGTTCCACCTAAAGCTGGATGTTGGACCCCTTTCTAGATCATCAGAGAAGGAAGCGTCTGGTCACCCAAGCAGCGGCACTTGGCAGCGCCAGCCCCAGTAAATGGCCGCTCCCTCCTCTCATGATCGCTCCCTGGCATAGACTCCACATCCAGCACATCCCGCTGGGCAGACTCTTGCGAGCAATGCCAGGAGACCAGACATGAATGGGAGATGGCAGGCCTGAGCCCAGTAAACAATGGCAGAGTCATATGGAAACACAATGGGGATTTGTGTTGGGGATGTGCGTGGATCTGTGGGTGGGGTGTGCCAGCCTGGTACGGCTTCAGCATGGTCAGACTGTAGGTAGTGTTCATTTTGACAGGAGGGAGGGAGGGCCGGATAGACAGGACAAAAGGAGGTAGGAACAGAGAATAATGGCAAGAGGAAAAGATAGGAAAGTTTAACAGAGGGGTGATGTGGTAGAGGAAGGGAGAGAAAACATTATTTCCAGATGGTATACTGCAGAACAGGAGCTTCTAGAAAGCAGAACGGTCGGTTGCCATGGTCGGTTGCCATGTAAGGCAGAGCTTCAGCATCATAGTCCCAATAATACTTCTACTAATACTAATCGTATTTTTTACAACATCTTTCAGCTGAACATACTTTACTATGTGAAGAAATATATTTAATACATTTAGGAACAAGTGACAATGTTAGCAAGCAGTATTTTTACTGTAAAACATTTTATTCCAACTGACTGCTCAGTATGTACAGGAGAACATTTGTACATAAATAGGCAAGTTATAAACATCAGCGGTTCGCTGGTACAAAATTAAAAAATAACATATTATACATTATCTACATGTGTCACTTGTTTTGCACACCATTGTCTATAATGGATTGTCCAAATCCATTCACACACATTATCCGAGTTGTATTGCGCATGCAATTGCTGAGGGGCAGACTTGTCAGTGGAAAGTAAGTGGCATTTTGTACAACACTGGAGAGAACTGGGGGGGGTGGCATTGGCTATAAACTCATGAGGAACACAGCGAGAAGGATTCTAGGACAGGGCTTCGTACGGTCAGATAGCGGTTGGTGCTATTTGAAACTAGGGATCGTCTGTTGCAGAATGTCGCCTTTGAGTTATTGCAGTGTAAACCAAGGATTACCCACAATCACACAGGGATAGAACCAGAAACAGACAACCCAATTCTTACTCGTCCTCATCAGATTCCAAACATTTGAATTCATGGCACACACATTGACGTTCTGAAATGTGGTAATAGACTGTATAGACAAATACATGTTATGAGTTTCAAAATACTGTCCATGGCGCAGTCATGATGTCTATGTGTGTTTCCAGTACATGTCATGGTACACATCCCTCTGATGTGAACTTTATTCTATTTACCTTAATAGCCGATGCATCGTGGTGCACTGATCTGAACAACAAAAGCTATGCTTCTTTGTCTCTCAACAAGAATAGTGCTTGGAGGTTTGTCGGCAGAAAAGTAGTTGTGAACACCTTGTAGATGACATTGTTTTTTTTAGATTTTAAAAACACATTATGTAAGACATTGCTCAGTAAGACAACATTGCTGAACACACTGGGTCAGTCAGTGTTACACCTATGACAAGGTCCTTACCCCTTTTGCTCAACTCGATAAAGCATTTCAGATGCTGCAATGACAATTGTATTGCAGGCCCCTTCTGAAAAGAAAAAAGTTAATGCATGTTATAACACTCACATTTACAACCACACAGACATACAGTACAACATCACACAACAACACTCTTGTCACAAGTCCTATGCACCATATCCAACTCTCAAACGCAGTTTCATTCACAAACAGAAATATCTAGATAATATCGCTATGACAGCATTGTAGAGCCATCAGAAATAACTCACATTTGGTCTCCGAACTCGAGCCAAAAATATTCAAATGAGTGTAATAACTTACTAATACAATATGAATTCAGTTGATCTGGGGAATTTGATCATTAATAGTATTTGCTGATTATAGTTTGTTTTATCCAAGAATTTTCTTGAATCAGAGAGTTCTGAGAGAGATAGTATTGGATAGCCATATTAGATTAGGCAAATAATCAAACACAGTCGTTTCCAGACCATCTGCAAGCCTCAGGAATTCATTTTAGAATCAAATACAAATTCAAATACAAATTGACAATATCAAAAAACTGCCACAGGTATATTTTCTTCTATACAACAACCCCGATCATTACTGTATCATTCCTAATCCACCACTGACACTGGCTACTACTCTCTTATTCAATACTCAGCGTACTGGCTCCCTCTGGTGTGCAGACTGGGTATTGAAGGTGAGTGGTGTCAATTACATAACTAAGGAAAAAACAGAGCAATCACTTTCATTGGTAAACACTCTTAGATCACTCAATTCGGTCACACACTGGAATTTCATATTAAGCCAAAATGAAGCAAATGTTGTTAACTTTTTGTGGGTTTGGGGATTTTAAATCTGTTTAGCTCAGCTAAACGTTTAGCTCAGTGCAAAATAATGGTTCTGATAAGCGATTCATACTTTCTCAGCAATAATAACAACAATCAAAAAATAAGGAACCCTTAACAAATAAAGCTAACATGTGAGAATGAAGTCCTTTGGCATAAAAACAAACCCTTTGTTTCCAGAGAGGGCCTGGTGTGGTATTCACACCTAGTTTAGGGTGCAGCAGAGGGCCTGGTGTGGTATTCACACCTAGTTTAGGGTGCAGCAGAGGGCCTGGTGTGGTATTCACACCTAGTTTAGGGTGCAGCAGAGGGCCTGGTGTGGTATTCACACCTAGTTTAGGGTGCAGCAGAGGGCCTGGTGTGGTATTCACACCTAGTTTAGGGTGCAGCAGAGGGCCTTGTTTTATTGGTCAACAGTCATTTACTGACAAATGAAAGTGACTGAGAGATGAGATATCGTCAGCTATTGATTCAAAATGAATGACATTGTAAGGTACAAACCAGTGGGCCTTGCAACCCTTCAATTCCAGGAGTGAATGTGTGCATCCCAAAATTCCCCCATAGGGCTCTGGTGAAAAGTAGTGCACATTGTAGGGAACATAGTGCCATTTGGGATGCAGTAAGACCTGTCCTATAGTTGGTTAATAAACGTGAACTGTTCCAGAGTGTGGACAGGACAGACACAAAAACATTCATTATGGTTAGTCCCACAGGGCCCCACAAAAACAAAACATTGCTCTGCAATCCCAAAAGCACCTCCAAAACCACAGCAGTGCTTCTCAAACCCATTTGGCTATGGTCAAAAAAGGGTGCACTATGAAGGGCATAGGGTGCCATTTTGGACAAAAACCTGCTTTTTGGGACCCACTGTGTGTACTGATGATGGGACATACTGTATAAAATCCTATATGGATCTATGGGTCACCCACTGGGACCAATATCATAAAACAAACTGTGCGAAATAAAGGCAGACCGTTGTCAGTGCAATATGCAAAGTCTAACTTAGTTAAAACACAAACAATACACACACGATTAGCAAGAACTAACAGGGAGGAAGGCAGGGAGCCAAAGAAAATGGCTGTTTCAGCAGCAGTAGAGGATGCTTTCCAAATGGCCCCCTATTCCCTATACAGTCCTACTGACCCTGGTCAAAAGCAGTGTACTATATATGAAAAGGGTACCATTTGGGATGCACACTAAGTCTCTGACCTTCTCCAGGAATGGCTCTCTATGGAGTGGGATTTATAGGAGTCAGGACAACATTGTTATCACAACAGCCAAGTAGCGGCTGGATTCCAACCGCTAAACCTTAACAGTAAATCTGCACCACAGCACAGACAGTAAAACTTCCAAGAGATACTTTATCAGAGATATTCCTCAAGAAGCAATACAGCTGCGACTACTAGGACAATTCTTCCTTTTTACTTCAGTTAATACATTAGTTTACCTCCATAAAACCCTGTAAGAACCAAGTAGCAACTCTGACCCTCTCCAGACAAGGTTCATGGTCAGAGTTGCTATTTCCCCAGAGTACGTTGGACAACCTGGACTGGTCTAGACTTGACAAACATCTAAAGGGCTCTACACTGTCAACGCAAATGATGGACCTACGTCAGCTCCGTTTGCGTATGCAGAGCCCTTAACAAGCGTAGTGGTTATCTCCATAGTAACCTTGAACCAACGGAACCTCAACAACCTACTGTATTTAGACACCTCTTAGATAAAGGAGGTGGATCACCAACATTTAGAAAGTGCAAAGGTTAAGCATTATGGAGTGTTACAAACAAAAAACCTGCTGTGGTAGTTGGAATACTTTACAGGAAGGAATGGTTATTAGGATGTCATCTTCCAAGGACAGAACATCCAGTTGATTGTGGTTGGTAGATTTGTTCTAACACTGAATGGTAGTTTGGTTGACCATCATCGTTGCGTTTACAACCTCTCAGGCATGTCAGAATGATGGTGGGTCTTCACAGGTCCAATTTTGTTCTGGCCATCTCATCAAAATACCGTGGCACTTCAAGGACCGTAGACTTGAATTGTTCAATTCATTACAGGTTGCTGTGGTTTGTCTTTACTGTAAAATAAATAAATAGGAGTCGTCCCCCCCCCCCACAAATAGAACAGAAAGCTTTCAACAGTCTGTAGAGATGCCATGAAATCCTTCCCCTTTTACAACACTGAAGTTAAGTCCCAGAGGACATCGGCACATAGAACCTCAAATTAGCTTTCAGTTCAGGATGTGGTTTCACTGGCTTGACACTTGACAGAGTCTGTGGACATCGCCAACTGGTGGAGAGCCCAAGGAAGTGTGTGTCTTTGACACACAGAAGTGAGGCCTGCATTGAGAGGTCCCTTGTAGCAAAGGGAGCTCTGGCAAACGTAGCAGTGGCTGAACAGAGACACTAGGGGGCACTCTTCCACATTCATTCATCCCCAAATGTCTAGACGTCTAGTACTGGGACACCATCTTCTTCTCTTCTTCTATTTGACTCTGTTTGTTTTCCTTCAAATACTACATGCAGTTAACTGCCACCCATTGCCGTCTCTGCTTGTGTAACTGGTGGGATGTGAACTCCGGTCTATCGGACATGTCCCTCCCTTCCCCTTTCCTCTCTCCTCTCTTGTGTGTCTGTTCGTCAGTGAGTCTGTCCGTGTAGTAGAGTCATCTCTTCAGAGAGTGGCCAATATACGTGAGAAGGAGATGACTACAGAGAGTGTGGTCTGGCCCACTCCAAACACCAGGGCCTGGAGGGGGGCCATGTCCTTCCCTGCCACACGATACACCCCTGCCACGGCCGCACCTGGAAAGAGACACACACATATAGATTATATGACACTGATATGACTATAAATATGGCATACAATGGGCCTGCAGACATACCGGCAGCCAGTCAAAGCTTGTCAACTGTGGCACAGACTGTTCAATAGCATTTTAGTACCAATTAGGATACACTCAAAAAAGCTCTTTCCATGAAATAGACTGACCAGGTGAATCCAGGTGAAAGCTATGATCCCTTATTGATGTCACTTGTTAAATCCACTTCAATCAGTGTAGATGAAGGGGAGGAGACAGGTTAAAGAAGGATTTTTAAGCCTTGATATATTTGTGACATGGATTGTGTATGTGTGCCAGTCAGAGGGTGAATTGGCCAGACAAAAGATTTGAGTGCCTTTAAACGGGGTATGACAGTAGGTGCCAGGCGCTCTGGTTTGAGTGTGTCAAGAACAGCAACGCTGCTGGGTTTTTTACGCTCAACAATTTCCCGTGTGTATCAAGCATGATCAACCACCCAAAGGACATCCAGCCAGCATGGGCCAGCATTCCTGTGGAATGCTTTCAACACCTTTTAGAGTCCATGCCCCAACGAATTGAGGCTGTTCTGAGGGCAAAAGGGGGTTCAACTCAATATTAGGAAGGTGTTCCTATTGCTCTGTACACTCAGTGTAGGATCTCTCCTCATCCTTCCCTCGTATCGTCATAGTTCCCTACTGGAATCTAAAGTTGTCTCCGTAGAACCTCCTGCATGGGCAGATGTAATACCGTTAAAAGATGTCCCTTTTAAAGCTGGTCGCATTAATACGTGTGATTGAGTGCCTGACCCCATACTGTGTTTACTTGCCACTCTGGATGCATCCCAAATGGCACCCGATTCCCTTCATAGAGCACTAGTGCACTATGTACTGTAGGGATTAGGGTGCCATTTGGGATGCATCACTCTCTCTCTCTCCCGACAATTTAGTCATGCTTCTCTCACAATACGCCAACTGCCTGTATTGAAGAAGGTCTCAAAAGTACAACTGTCTGAGTGCAACTTTTTTTAAATCTTATCTCAAAGCCAAGATACAAATCTTAATTTAAGTCAACATGGTAAAGAAAAGACAAGGGAGCGATAACCTATAAACTGGCTCAAAGTTGTTGACGTCTGACTTTTGCCAGTCGACCAGTGAATAACCTCACCTTCCCTCCGTCTTGACAGAGTGTTACTGGCTGGCTGCTGCTAGACGGTGCTCGCTCTTAGCTGTTTCAGCGTACACACGGGGCAATGCACAGGCAATAGTCTGCTCTCTCTCTCGGCGAGCTTCCACATTAATAATAAAGTGGTCTGTCTATTTTTGGCTTGGCTTGCCTCTCTGTGATGGAGTGTGATTCACCCAGCCCTGTCCTCAGGAGCTCCTGCCCTGTCATACCCTACGTACTGTAGCTCACAGACTCACAGACTCACAGTTTGCGTCCCAAATGGCACCCTATTACCTATACAGTGCACTGCTTTGACCAGAGCCCTATGGGTGCACTATGTGGGGTAGAAGGTGCCATTTGGGACACATAAAAAGACCGGTCTATTTCCACAGAAAGATACAGTACTATGTACCACTCTCTGATATACTTAGCTACTGGACTGGAAGATGATACATCAGAGTAGGGAGCATGATATTTGGGGTAAATAATTTGAGCATGTGTACAGAAGACAATGGGATAGAGAGAGTCAGACAGACCGGACGGACAGACAGTACACAAACAGACAGACAGACAGACAATACACAAGCAGACAGACAGACAGACAATACACAAACAGACAGACAGACAATACACAAACAGACAGAGAGACAGACAGACAATACACACAGACAGAAAGACAAACAGACAGACAATACACACAGACAGAGAGACAAACAGATAGACAATACACACAGAGAGACAGACAGACAGACAATACACACAGAGAGACACAGACAGACAATACACACAGAGAGAGAGACAAACAGACAGACAATACACACAGACAGAGAGACAAACAGACAGGGACACACCAGCCCCCCACCCCCACCCCCCACCACACACACACACACACTGTTTGACTTACTGGTGATGACCCCACCGGCCAAGGAGGCCAGGAAGCCCACGCTGACCAGGACCAGGGTGATGAGGCGACCCCTCTTGTGGCGCTGCAGCATAACTAACATGAGCAGGCCCATCGCCCCGTGGACGAAGAGCGAGGAGAAAAGACACCACAGGAACACCCAGTACCACATCTCTGAGAAGAGGATAGGAAAGAACACATGCAGTCGAGTGGTTATAAACAGGGAAACAACACGCATCGAATAGAGTGGTTAGTTAGACAGCTCTGTAGGCATACCAACAACCTCAGAAATGTTGACATACAAGTGTAGGATCTTAATTTGAGCCAGTTTGTTACAGCAGGAAAATAATCCAGCAGCAATAGGAAATGGGAATTATTATGTAGATTGTAATTGACCCTGTCAATCCCAAGACCACAGCAAAAATCTGCTTTTCTTTTATCTGACTTTCATTTATCGGCATGTCCAGCCCTTATATTTAGCCTCACAATGAAGTGTTCTACCATTTTATTTTCAGGACAACCGGGGCTACAAGTAGAATAGAAAACAATTTGACATAAACAGTTGCATTCATGCGTTTTATTGATAAAGGTCAATAAAAAAAACAATGTCCGCCAAAGCAAAAACTGGATAAAAAGGATTTTAGATGAATGTAGAAGAACCCCTGATCTTCTAATGACTCTTGTGTGGTTGTAAACGTACCTAGAGTAAAATTAGCATGTTTCTGAGTTCCTCAGCTCTTCAGAGATATATTTTTATTCATTTGTAGCTCAAAACATTCGGACTCTACAGATGTTTTTGTATAAAAGCCCCGGCCCCCTTAGGGAGCCGCCCTTGTCTCACAAACACCGCTCTAGCTCAGCCCCCGTTAATCACACAGATTAATGGTTGGTATCTACGGATGCAGAAGAAATAGACAAATCCAATGGTATACCCAGAGTTACCGTGGGACTCATTATGTTCATTTACATTTTTTGTTTGTGCAAATCAAGTATGACATTTTAAAGTGGATTGTACTGTACACACATGTCTCTGAATGGAAAACATATGGTTAGAATAGACACATTTGAAGAAACAACCCCTGCGAGGTGTCATGACCAGAGAGAGAGAGAGACAGACAGACAAGAGACAGAGAGAGACAGAGACAGAGAGAGAGAGAGAACACTGTATATATATATAATATGACATTTGTAATGTCTTTATTGTTTTGAAACTTCTGTATGTGTAATGTTTACTGTAAACTCACTTGCTTTGGCAATGTTAACATGTTTCCCATGCCAATAAAGCCCTTGAATTGAATTGAATTGAGAGAGAGACAGAGAGAGACAGAGACAGAGAGACAGAGAGAGAGAACGAGAGAGAGACAGAGACAGAGAGAGACACAGAGACAGAGAGAGAGACAGAGACAGGGAGAGAGACAGAGACAGAGACAGAGACAGAGACAGAGAGAGACAGAGAGAGACAGAGAGAGACAGAGAGAGAGAGACACAGAGAGAGAGACAGCGAGAGAGAGACAGAGAGAGAGAGAGAGAGGGAGGCAGAAAGCAGCAGCACATATGCGATTTTCAATCTGGGCCCATCAAGAAGGCAGCCGAGCATCGTAATAAACACTATGCAACAAAACAGGCTTACATTCCAAATGACACCCTACACAGACATAGTCTGCTGTTACAGATTAAAGTGGCAACATCTCAAATCCAGGTACCCATTTGGAAGGTTTATGAAGGGTATTAAATCCATTCAGTTAAGGATTTAAAAGCACTTAAATAAGCATTAACATCTCAAATCCAGGTACCCATTTTGATGATTTATGAAGGGTATTAAATCCATTCAGTGAATGATTTAAAAGCACTTAAATAAGCATTTCAATTCAATGTTATTTCAAATTTTGAGAAATGTTTGATACTGAGCATGTACCTGCTCTGTTGCTCCTGTCAGGGGAACTACTGTACGACTCAACATTACCCCAATGAAAACCCCAAACTGACACATCTCTTGGACACCCAGAACTAGTCACGAGATATTAAACTGGTTCACATACGGTACATACAGTCTAATTATCCCATTTCACAAAGAGCTTCTCCACAAATATAGAGACCGTTATGTGTTGGGGAGGATGGGACACAGTCTTATGAAGTCCCAGAGAGGGTCCTGCAGAGAGCCCGATTCACATTCTCTCCCTCTCTCTATTCCTTGTTTCCTGGGCTACAGGCTCCGAGAGACAAGCTTTGCTAGGGGCCAGATTGGCTCCACTGCCACTGAGGCAAAGTGGGTTGGATATGAGACTCGACTGGATGTTTGGGGGTAGGGGAGAGAGTGAATGGAAGCTCAGAATGCTTTGATTGGATTTTGGACATGTTATCACATTCTGGCAATACATGTGCCAACGATTTGAATGTTCTGAATGTGCCGTCTAATATGTCAACATCTGCTACGCTACCGTTGGGATGGGAATTTAAACCCCTCTGCAAAGTAATGTATCAATCAGTAGAAACTCTTTAGCATATCCATTTGACCTTGTTCCACAATCCACTGAGTGCCTACCTCCTACCTCCTCCTGTATCGATCAGGCCCGACAGCTGTCACGCTCGGCATAGAGAGAGAGAGACATTATAGGGGGGTGACACGAGGCCTTTTGTGCTGCCTAGCCTGCATGGTCTAAACAGAACACACAGCCAGCTCAGTCAGCACAGTGGCCGTGATGAGTTACAATACAGGCCCCTATCTGTGGTCACCTCCCATCTGGCAGTGGAGTGAGATGCCAGGGGAAGACAGGGTCGGGACGAGGTACTGTAAAGAGAGGGAGAGGGATGTATCGAGAGCAAGACAGAGAGTGGCAGAGAGAGGAGGATGGATGGTACAGGGAAAAAGTGTCTGTGTGAGAGAGCGAGAGAGGGAGGAATTGGGGCCAGACTGGAGAGGCACGCCAGTCAAGGAAGAAAGGTGTGGAACAAGATACTGTAAAGAAAAGGAGGGTGATGTAGAGAGATACAGAGGTAGAGAGAAAGAGATTGAAATATAGAGTTATGGAAAGAGAGAGACATAAGGAGAGTGAGATAGATGGATAGAGAGGAGCAAGCAGGGACAGACTTGGGCCAGAGAGGCACGCCACCGCCAGCCAACTCCATTAGGATTCCACACAGGCCCCGGGATGGCGCTAGCTGAGCAGCTGCCGCCCAACACTAAGCCTGGCTGGATTTGTGGTGCATAGGGGCACACCACACACCTCTGCTCTGTCACACCACTGGAACATAGATAGCTCAGCGGCACCATTCTCTGCATGGCACCGCTTATACTGTGTGTGTGCGCGTGTGTGTGTGTGTGTGTGTGTGTGTGTGTGTGTGTGTGTGTGTGTGTGTGTGTGTGTGTGTGTGTGTGTGTGTGTGTGTGTGTGTGTGTGTGTGTGTGTGTGTGTGTGTGCGTGCGTGCATCTGTGTGCGTGCATATTTTATATGTGTGAGGGGTTGGGGGGATGGAGTTGAGGTCATCTGTACTCTGGATTGTAGTACAGGTGCTGTGTCATCTTCAGGCATGCAACCCCAACCCCAACCTCAACTCTACCCCTCAGTCAGAAGACTGTAGTATTATTAATGTTTGTTATGCTGCTAATCCCCTAACACGAACCTGGGGGCCTCCGTCAGCAGCTTTCACACAGTGGGGGCCAGCTGGCCTCACATGCTAACACAAAACATGAAAGAGAAAAGCATTATGTTCCCATTCCACTGATAAGCCGTCAAACGTTTGACCCATAGATCCTACAGAGGCACTGCAAGGCATTGGTTGTATCCCAAATGGCACCATATTTAGTGAACTACTTTTGACCAGGGTCCTTCTTTGGACCAGGGTCCTTCTTTCGACCAGGGCCCATACTTCTGTATAGTAATGTCATAGTCACTGCTACAGCCTAGTCAGGCTTTGAGAGATTGTCCCCCATGACAGAGAACAGCAACGATACAGTACTGTGAAAAACACCTGAAAGTTGTCATTGAGTACTGTAATAACATGTAATGGGATGCTAATAGGATGGAATAACATGGCAATAACACATGACAGAAGTGTGAACAATTCAAGAGAAAAGAAAGCATGAAAAGACTGATGGTGCCACCACTAATCAGCAGTAATCCATCTGAGCACATCAATAATCACATTGCACAAAGACAATGGCAAATCTCTTTGCTGGGTTCATGCAATCTTATTACATCATCCTGTCGATTTTAAACTGAAAAACAGAGGCATGTTTTTGTTCTTGACTGAGAATAGAGAAGGAAATAAGAAGTGAAACTGCTGGTATGGATGTTCACAGGAAATACCATTTGTTAAAGTACTCTGCCAGAGGAGTCTGTGAGTGACACTGTAAAAGTATAAAGGAGTTGTCTATCATAACTTGTAGAGTTTATGGCCACTGTGTGAGTCTACATTGAACTTGCTTAGGGCATCTAACTTAATTGTAGCTTGTTTTTCATGACTGGTTTTGAGGATCGTATGGCAGTCCTGCTGCCAGATACTGGATGGCACTCATTGGTTTACTCTTGTCTCACCACCACAGCAACTTTACTTCTGCAATACTTGTGCTTGTGAGTCACTTCCCTGCTGAGTCAGCATGATTAATCATGGTTATGTCCCAAATAGGGTGCCATTTGGGACGAATTCCATGTCTTGTTTTTCTTCATTCTCAGCCCAGGATGTCCGCTTGGGCTTGTTCTCATAACATCTACATGCCAGCTATGATGCCCGTATACAGTGTGTCCATCCTTCGCTTTGCAAGGCAAAAAGGAATTCCAGTCAAGAGAGGTCTTGAAATATCTTGTTATTATGACATTGTAATGTCAATTGTTCCACCGCCCAATTCATTCCTAGGTTATTGTATTCTTAGCTTATTTTTTTTCTTAGGTTATTGTATTCTTAGGTTATTGTATTTTTAGGTTATTGTATTCTTAGGTTAGTGTATTCTCTTAGCACTTTAGCATTGTCACTCATTCAAAATGAATACCACAAGTACAATGACCAATGTACTAGCATGCTGATATCACATCTCATTATGTAAATAAATAAAACCTTGTAAAAGCATTTTGAGAGAGGGGGATAGGATAGAGTGAGAGATAGACGGACGGACAGACAGACAGACAGACAGACAAATACAAAGGGAGAGAGTCCTAATTGTAATGACTGGTTAGTCGGGTGTTTAATCATCTTTTGTGACACTGTCACTCATGACTGTTTACATTTCATCAAATACTTATGGTCATGTAGAAATTATCCACTGCTGTGCAGAATAGTCACAGTCGTCTACAATACAGCGTCTTGGCCTCCTTTTACACACACATACCACATACACACACTGTAAATGTAAGGCGTGGAGGGATGTGCCATATCTCCCTCGAACACCCCAGACAGCCTATCCGGGAGTTGGTGAGGATGACACTAATTACCTGTGATTACTCGACCGCAAGACAAAGGAAGAGGGCTGTGTGGCTGCAACAGAGATGACAACACTACATTTCACAGTGCCAAGTGCATTCACGCAGCACAATGATGCATTAACCGGTAGAATATATTTGTTATTCATTCGATGACTGAGTTAAATTATATTTGTGTTTATAATTTAATTGCCGTAACATATTGGCCGTTGTTATTCAAGTGACACCAAGGCATTGAGAGGCGCATGCCTCTTAATAAAAAGTAAGGTACCGGTAGGCTACAGTATGGAGACCGACAGAAGAAACACTTCGGGGCAGTTACCGGTGCCGGGTTGATATTTCATACCGTGTATACTCTCCCTTTAACAATGGACGCGCACAGCTGCCCATGTCACCCCATTCTATCCAACAGTACAGTAAATTAATAGAAAACGGCCAGCCCTGTGTGTAGCCTACTACACCGGTAATTGGGTGAACCGAGCCAGATCCCACACACAACGGTTGAAACGCTGCCAAGTGCACGACATGTGTTTACACTGTACAGTAATAATGTGACATACAGTACATAGCCTACCTGTGAAATGTTGCAGCGTCGTGCCTTGCACCCAGAGGCTCAGCACTTGCTGCACGGATAGATTGATAGAATAATCCCTATTCGTGTTCATGTTTCTGCCGCCGCCCGGGTTTGCATCCCTCTTTGTCAAATGGCTGTAAGTGGCTTTTGACGAAGACATCGAGGAGAACGGGGTGGCATGAGCTCGGAGGCTTGATCCCCCGGCGCGCACCCCTCTACCGGTGCCTCTGTTTCGGCTTAACGTTGTTGGTCTCCGCGCGGGGAATGAAAGGGCCAACAGCTCGTCTGCTCGTGCTCATTCTCGGTTGCAGCGGCGGTTGTTTGGAGGCCATGATGAGGATGGCAGCGCACACAGAGGAGTCGTCCTACATCAGCCCTTCTCTCTACATAACCCTTAAAGGGGCCGTCACCAGTTAAAGGGGAGTATACAGTGAAAGCGTACTGTTGTGATATTGTAGCAGCTTATGAATGGGGAACAAAAGATGAGTAATTAGTACAGTAGCGTTTACGCTGAAAACGTGCGTAATCATTTGGACCATGTGGGCGTAAGAGAGCGGTAAAATTGTGAAAATCAGTGATGGATGTTGTAGGCTAGTAGAAGTCTGCATTTAACTAAGGAGTGATCTGGCAAATCATTTGATTTTAAATGAAAAGGCAGTTTTGTGACACTGTACTACAAGAATGATGCGTTTGTGTATTGCAGGGCGTTGTCCATGACGTCGTATTGATGCAGGTACTGTCCATGGTGCTGATTCGTTCCCGAAGCGTCAATCTTAAATCGCCTGATAAAGGTGGAGGAGCATAGCATAATATAAAATAAGAGGCATCATATTCAGCAGATCATATATTCTGTATTACTATAAAATGAGTAAATATTAAGGTCCTAATTCGGAAATATATCAGAGATGTATCAGCTAACATTCCAGACACAAAGAGTTTGCTGTGAAAGTGGATGAAAAATCTGAAAGCTACTTTTTATTTGTCTATTTATCAGGAACCATGCACAGCATAATAAAGAGCTTTTTGCACCAGATCGAGCAACAGAGCTTATCTCCATTATGGTCCCTTCGACAAATAGATATTATAATTTAGATCAACACTTTGCATGTTTTACATTTCACATCAATTTAGTGGGGATACTTTTTACAGTAGGTATAATGCCTATTGTTAATAAGCATGAATAGACTTTGAATTTATAAATGTGAATTCCAGCATTGCTACAAAATGTACAGTACCAGTTAAAAGTTTGGACACACCTACTCATTCAAGGGTTCTTCTATAGTTTTACTATTTTCTACAATGTAGAATAATGGTGAAGACATTAAAACTATGAAATAGTTTTATTTGACCTTTACTTAAATAGGCAAGTCAGTTAGGAACAAAGTCTTATTTAGAATGACAGCCTACCCTGGACGACGCTGGGCCAATTGTGCACCACCCTATGGGACTCCCAATCACGGCCTAATGTGATGCAGCAACCAAAAAAGTGTTTAGAATCTTCAAAGTAGCCACCCTTTGCCTTGATGACAGCTTTGCACACCTGGCATTCTCTCAACCAACTTCATGAGCTAGTCATCTGGAATGCATTTAAATTAACAGGTGTAACTTGTAAAATTTAAATAGTGGAATTTCTTTCCTTCTTAATGTGTTTGAGCCAATCACTTGTGTTGTGACAAGGTAGGGGTGGTATACAGAAGATAGCTCTATTTGGTAAAACACCAAGTCCATATTATGGCAAGAGCAGCTCAAATAAGCAAAGAGAAACTACAGTCCATCATTACTTTAAGACATGAAGGCCAGTCAATCTGGAAAATGTAAAGAACTTTGAAAGTTTCTTCAAGTGCAGTCGCAAAAACCATCAAGCGCTATGATGAAACAGGCTCTCATGAGGACCTCCACAGGAAAGGAAGACCCAGAGTTACCTCTGCTACAGAGGATAAGTTCATTAGAGTTACCAGCTTCAGAAATTGCATCCCAAATAAAGGCTTCACAGAGTTCAAGTAACAGACACATCTCAATATTAACTGTTCAGAGGAGACTGAGTGAACCAGGCCTTCATATTCGAATTGCTGTAAAGAAACCACTACTAAAGGACACCAATAATAAGAAGAGACTTGTTTGGGCCAAGTAACATGAGCAATGGACATTAGACTGGTGTATTCTGTACTTTGGTCTGATGAGTCCAAATGTGAGATTTTTGGTTCCTACCACCGTGTTTTTGTGAGACACAGAGTAGGTGAATGGATGATCTCTGAATGTTTGGTTCCCACCGTGAAGCATGGAAGAGGAGGAGTGATGGTGTGGGGGTGCTTTGCTGGTGACACTGTCAGTGATTTATTTAGAATTCAAAGCACACTTAACCAGCATGGCTACCACAGCATTCTGCAGTGATACGCCATCCCATCTGGTTTGCGCTTAGTGGGACTATAATTTGAACAGGAAAATGACCCAACACCCCTCCAGGCTGTGTAAGGGCTATTTGACCAAGAAGGAGAATGATGGAGTGCTGCATCAGATGATCTGGCATCCACAATCACCCAACCTCGACCCGATTGAGTGGGTTGGGATGTGTTGGACTGCAGAGTGAAGGAAAAGTAGCCAACAAGTGCTCAGCATATGTGGAAACTCCTTCAAGACTGTTAGCAAAGCATTCCAGGTGAAGCTGGTTGAGAGAATGCCAAGAGTGTGCAACGCTTTCATCAAGGCAAAGGGTGGCTATTGTGAAGAATCTAAAATATGAAATATATTTTGATTTGTTTAACACTTTTTTGGTTACTACACGATTCCATGTGTGCTATTTCATTGTTTTGATGTCTTTACTATTATTCTACAATGTAGAAAATAGTACAAATAAAGAAAATCCCTTGAATGAGTAGGTGTGTCAAACTTTTGACTGGTACTGTATACGTATTACTAAGATTGTAAAGGCTTCTTACTGTAACATATGTAACACTGGGGTTTTGCAAATGGCTTTTTCTATGTTTTGCAAATGGCTATACAGTCGTTACTACACGAGTGCAAAAATTGTTAAATTTCTGTGTGAGAGTGGAGTCTGTAAGGATAAACTTCTATAGAAATAGGCCAATAAGACAGTCTAACTTTAATTTGCATGATCAGATTCAATACATTAAACACTGCAGAAACAAAATTGAAGTACAATATGAAGCCATCACTTACACTGTTTCAATTTCATAGTCATTGTGAGACTGATTTCATAGTCGTTGTGAGAGAGAGAAAGAGAGAAAAAGAGAGAGAGAGGAAGAGATAGACAGAAAGAGAGAGATTTACAGGGTGACAGCGAGAGAGACAGACAGACAGACAGACAGACAGACAGAGAGAGAGAGTTAGAAAGAGACAGACAGAGACAGACAGAGACAGAGCCCGTGAGAGAGAGAGAGAGAGAGAGAGAGAGAGAGAGAGAGAGAGAGAGAGAGAGAGAGAGAGAGAGAGAGACAGTGTTATGGTCTCTGAGTGTTCTGGAACAAATCTCTAAGGGTGAAGTATTTTCAGATGTGTCCCAGTTCAAAAGGTATGAAAATGAAGAAGATACGTCAGACATCTGACACCTCAGGAGTGTACCTTCGACATTATGTCAGGAATGCACAGTGAGGTGAACGACCTGAATGTGATTTGGTAGATGGAATGCTATGTCGATCATAATAGGATCACTGTACAATACCATGGGCTAGAATTACTAGGCTTTTGCAGTTTCAGAAGGCAATCAAATTCAAAAACAGACATAAACAAAAATATATATATATTTTTAAGCTTGATCCCTTTCTAAAGATCGTATTTCCTATCTTGTTTACTTGTGCTCTACCTTAAGTTTTATTCACTTTTGAAAACAACAGGTGCAAACTTTGATTTACAGTGCCTTGCGAAAGTATTCGGCCCCCTTGAACTTTGCGACCTATAACCACATTTCAGGCTTCAAACATAAAGATATAAAACTGTATTTTTTTGTGAAGAATCAACAACAAGTGGGACACAATCATGAAGTGGAACGACATTTATTGGATATTTCAAACATTTTTAACAAATCAAAAACTGAAAAATTGGGCGTGCAAAATTATTCAGCCCCTTTACTTTCAGTGCAGCAAACTCTCTCCAGAAGTTCAGTGAGGATCTCTGAATGATCCAATGTTGACCTAAATGACTAATGATGATAAATACAATCCACCTGTGTGTAATCAAGTCTCCGTATAAATGCACCTGCACTGTGATAGTCTCAGAGGTCCGTTAAAAGCGCAGAGAGCATCATGAAGAACAAGGAACACACCAGGCAGGTCCGAGATACTGTTGTGAAGAAGTTTAAAGCCGGATTTGGATACAAAAAGATTTCCCAAGCTTTAAACATCCCAAGGAGCACTGTTCAAGCGATAATATTGAAATGGAAGGAGTATCAGACCACTGCAAATCTACCAAGACCTGGCCGTCCCTCTAAACTTTCAGCTCATACAAGGAGAAGACTGATCAGAGATGCAGCCAAGAGGCCCATGATCACTCTGGATGAACTGCAGAGATCTACAGCGGAGGTGGGAGACTCTGTCCATAGGACAACAATCAGTCGTATATTGCACAAATCTGGCCTTTATGGAAGAGTGGCAAGAAGAAAGCCATTTCTTAAAGATATCCATAAAAAGTGTCGTTTAAAGTTTGCCACAAGCCACCTGGGAGACACACCAAACATGTGGAAGAAGGTGCTCTGGTCAGATGAAACCAAAATTGAACTTTTTGGCAACAATGCAAAACGTTATGTTTGGCGTAAAAGCAACACAGCTCATCACCCTGAACACACCATACCCACTGTCAAACATGGTGGTGGCAGCATCATGGTTTGGGCCTGCTTTTCTTCAGCAGGGACAGGGAAGATGGTTAAAATTGATGGGAAGATGGATGGAGCCAAATACAGGACCATTCTGGAAGAAAACCTGATGGAGTCTGCAAAAGACCTGAGACTGGGACGGAGATTTGTCTTCCAACAAGACAATGATCCAAAACATAAAGCAAAATCTACAATGGAATGGTTAAAAAATAAACATATCCAGGTGTTAGAATGGCCAAGTCAAAGTCCAGTCCTGAATCCAATCGAGAATCTGTGGAAAGAACTGAAAACTGCTGTTCACAAATGCTCTCTTTCGCAAGGCACTGTACTAACACTTGATCTGGTCTAGTGTCTGAATTCCAAACAGCCTTGGCATCATAACAAAAGATATAGCTTACAATAGAGAGAAAATGTGTCATAGGTATAATTTCACCCTCTGTGACACTACCCTGATCGGATTTCCCATCCACAAAGCTGTGAAAGTAGCAGACTGTGTCAACGCTCTGCTATGGACAACATTGGCTTCTTCAACCCTTTGGCTTCTTGAGTCCTTTGTAGTGGTTGGGAAGTTTTGCTCTGAAGCTCTCTCTCTTTCATCCCACACTGTTAACCAATCACCATCCCCCACCAATTATCCCATGTGAACGACTGTAGGCTCTGAACAGATGAACCATAACAGCTGAATTGATGATATATAGAAATATTGCACGGGGCGGTTGGGTTTTACCTATTGTTGGGTCTGTGATATCAGGTATTGAAATAGATAGATTGGATTTTAGTGTGTATCTGATATATAAAGAAGTGAGGAATTCAACTGTGGGATTTTATTGAGAGTGAAGGGCTAGGTAGATGAAAGGATGGCCATTTCTGGGGGTTGTAGCCCAACCACACCCACCCTCCAGACCTTTGAGCAGTTTAGGTCAGGTTAGTGGGATGAAAGAGCTATTTGACTCTTTCTCACCTCTCTGCATGCCTTTGATACTAAGCTATCTCTGTATGGTGTGAAAACTTCAATGGATATCAGTCATATGATCTGGATCCCAAATTGCACCCTATTTCCTATATATAGGAATTAGGGTGGTGTTTGGCATATGGCCATGACCTATGTGAGTCCAAATTAAAAGAATGTTCCTCAGTGAAATGTTCAGTTCAAATTCACTGGTACACTAGATATGCAGAAGTATGTTGACACCCCTTCAAATTAGTGGATTCGGCTATTTCAGCCATACCCGTTGCTGACAGTTGTATAAAATCGATCACATAGCCATGCAATTTCCATAGCCAAACATCGGGGGTAGAATGGCCTTACTGAAGAGCTCAGTGACTTTCAACGTGGCGCCATCATAGGATGTCGTCAGTTCATCAAATTTCTGCCCTGCTAGAGCTGCCCCGATCAACTGTAAGTGCTGTTATTGTGAAGTGGAAACGTCTATGAGCAACAACAGCTCAGCCGTGAAGTGGTAGGCCACACAAGCTCACAGAACGGGACCTGTCCTCGGTTGCAACACTCCATACCGAGTTCCAAACTGCCTCTGGAAGCAACGTCAGCACAATAACTGTTTTTTCAGGAGCTTCATGAAATGGGTTTCCATGGCCGAGCAGCCACACACAAGCCTAAGATTACCATACGCAATGCCTAGCTTCGGCTGGAGTGGTGTAAAGCTCGCCGCATTGGACTCTAGGGCAGTGGAAACAAGTTCTTTGGAGTGATCATCATGCTTCAACATCTGGCAGTCCGACGGACGATTCTGGGTTTGGCGAATGCCAGGAGAACGCTACCTGCCCCAATGCATAGTGCCATCTGTAAAGTTTGGTGGAGGAGGAATAATGGTCTGGGGCTGTTTTTCATGGTGTGGGCTTGGCTCCTTAGTTCCAGTGAAGGGAAATCTTAATGCTACAGCATACAATGACATTCTAAACGATTATGTGTTTCCAACTGTGACAACATTTTAGGGAAGGCCCTTTCCTGTTTCAGCATGACAATGCTCCCGTGCACAAAGCGACGTCCATGCAGAAATTGTTTGTCGAGATCAGTGTGGAAGAACTTGACTGGACTGCCCAGAACCCTATACTCAACTCATAGAACACTTTTGGAATGAATTAGAACGCCGACTGCAAGCCAGGCATAATTGCCCAACATCAGTGCCCGACCTCACTAATGTTGTGGCTGAATGGAAGCAAGTCCCCGCAGCAATGTTCCAACATCGCGTGGAAAGCCTTCCCAGAAGAGTGGAGGTTGTTATAGCTGCAAAAGGGGGACCAACTCTATAATAATGTCCATGATTTTGGAATGAGATGTTCGACAACCACATACTTTTGGTGATGTAGCATACGTTGTAGTGCTGCATAGCTGGTAGACAGTGTTGATCATAGAATGGCATATGTATAAATAAATGTTTTCCTTTTGAAAAGGAGCCTTGGCACATGCTCATCTTCCTGTGAACTACAGACTTGTGTTTAATTATTTGGCCACCAGATGGCCTCGTGCTCCAGGTTCCTCTATATCCCTGCTGTAGTTTTCCACAGACAGTCTATTTCAGTTCAATCCCATTCTTGCTTTTATGCTTTTATGTGACTGCACCATGTGGTTAGACGAAAAATGTAGGCGCCTTATATTTAGCCTTCTTTATTTGTTAGTGCACATTGCAGCACATCAATAACAAATAGTGTAGGCTTATACAACCATGCAAAGTTCTCAATACTTGGAACACTGAACAGTTTGAGTTCACTGAACAGTTTGAGTTTACTGAACAGTTTGAGTTCACATTGAGTAAAAGCCTTATAGATTGATGGTACACCATTAAATGACTTATATTGTTGAATAAATGTATCCAATAATTAAGAGTGAGCTTTCCCATGGGAAGCTCTCCTGTGGGTTTTTGTCTGAAAAAGGGGGATTTTGGGACAACCTGTGATATTGTCACAGTGTTCAGACAGCTTCTCTGTACCATTGTGCTCCTCCACAAAGTTAGCCTCAGGTATTGTACAGATGAAGTATTTTTGATCTATTTCATTGTCAACCCCTTTGTTTGTCCTGTGTAATTGAACCTGCAAGGTGAGATATCGTCCAAAATGCTTTCACTCACACGTACCTTTTCATGTATGGGTGCTGTGGTTTCTCTCATTGTTTCTTTCTCTTTCTTTCTCTCTTTTTTCTCTTCTTTTGCTGCAGGCAGACGGCCTTCATACCGGTGAGTCATCAACAGAAGCTCTTCATCTGGTTAGTATCCCTGTCACAGGATGTTACCTTAACTGGAACCAACTGGCTGAAGAGGATGAATCAAGGGCACCCTGCTCCCAAATGGCACCCTATCCCTATATAGTGCACTACTTTTGACAAGGACCAATAGGGTGCCATTTGGGATGCATACGAGATGCTTGTTCAGTCTATAAAAGCAAGGCAGCCAGTACTGTACACTCATCATAATCCTCTTTTAATTTGGTTTCCTTATCTGTTTATGTTTGGTTGATTCAAGGTTTTATGGCTGGGGACATTCACGAGGATCAATTTAACTGGTTGATTGTATTGTGTTGGGGCTCGGCAGACATAGCCCGGTTCCAGTTCTGTTTGTGCTTGGATTGTACAAACAGATCTGGAACCAGTCAAAGGAGAGCACAAAAAAAGGCAATAAAGCCAGTGAGTTCAATCAGTCAGGAATTTATTTTGTGTGGAGAACAGCCAGCCAGCTAACTAGCGACCTCAGGTTCACTAGCGGTGTGTTGCTGCCACTCACCTTTGATGATTTCTAAAGGTGTCCATGAGTTCCCCACAGTAAATCACAGGTTGAGGTTGAACAGCGTTTGATGTGGTTATCTATGTCTTACTGAGGGACAAAATCAGATCTGAACCACCTGAGATCTAATTGGCTCCTGTATGAAAATAACTATGTGCTCCTGAGAGGCTTGTGCTTTGCCTGAATCTGCAAAAACACCTGCCACTGACAAAGATTCTATGCCCCCAGGATGCATTGGGACAAGGCCACAACCTGCCCTTTATTTACCCCCATTCTACTATAAAAAGTACATCTACTGTACTATATCCCTGTGTTTGTTTTATATTGGTACTATTTATGTGTAATGAGATAGGCTACGGCCTGTATCACAGCCATCCGTGATTGGGAGTCCCATAGGGCGGCGCACAATTGGCCCAGCGTCGTCCGGGTTTGGCCGGTGTAGGCCGTCATTGTACATAAGAATTTGTTCTTAAATGACTTGCCTAGTTAAATAAAGGTAAGTGATAAAGTGATACGGTGATCAGCTCAGTAACAGTGGATGTTGGAACGCTGTGTGTGTTTGTGTGTGTGATTAGAGGGATTCATTTCCTGTGAAAGGTCACATCAAAAAGATTCCACCACTTCTGACACCATTCGTCCACTGTGGGAACCTAGAAGTCCACTCCCAGGCCCAGCTTCGGGCACTGTGTTCCCTTCCATGAAAGGAAACCAAACCCTACGTACTTTACTTCTTCAGCGAGGACGTGGGACTATATGGCATGCATTAGAACAACTCATCAGAGTACAGAGAGGTACAGAGTAGCTGGGCCTTTTCATGTCCCAGCATGTGTGTGAATTTAGTCTTTCATTGAGGGAATTGTTCACCTGAAGACATTACCTTAGCTGGGGGCAGTACCTGAGCTGTCAATCAGAGTCACAGAGTCAATGTCAAAGGAATATGGGTCGTTGCATTCTCAAAATGTGTATCTTTTTTTCTCTATCATGTGACATTGTAATTGAAAGACTACTATCCAAATAGTTTTTTAATAATGGACTTCTCTAAAATGTATGGTTAAGAGTTCAGTTAAATAGTTCAGATTTGATCTGGAACTCACTCCGTCTGATTTTGTCAAGCTCTCCTCGTCAGGGTTTTAAAAAAACTGTTCTGAGCCCATCACAGCTCTCCATCCCCAGTAGCTTGACTTTCTGCTTCGACTTATTACATTTTATTTAGCCTCTTTTGCAATGGGGGGGGGGGGCTACTCGACAAGCACTTCTGGGATTTTTCTCCCTTCCTGCACATACTGTTGTTGTTTTGGACTCTGTACAAACTGTCTTTTTATTTGTGCAAAGAAATTAAAACCCAAAATGTTTGAATTAAAATGGTTAGTATGGTAAGACCAAAGCAGAGGCAGGACCCCTGTAGCTAGCCCTACAAAAAGGGGGTTAGGGTTGGGACTAACTGTCCTACAAAAAGGGGTTAGGTTTGGTGCAAGGAGTGGGACTAGCTAGCCATACAAAAGGGGTTATGGTTGGTGCAAGGAGTGGGACTAGCTAGCCTACAAAAAGGGGGTTAGGGTTGGGACTAACTGCCCTACAAAAAGGGTTAGGTTTGGTGCAAGGAGTGGGACTAGCTAGCCCTACAAAAGGGGTTATGGTTGGTGCAAGGAGTGGGACTAGCTAGCCCTACAAAAAGGGGGTTATGGTTGGTGCAAGGAGTGGGACTAGCTAGCCATACAAAAAGGGGTTTAGAGTTGTGACTAACTGCCCCACAAAAGGGGTTATGGTTGGTGCAAGGAGTGGGACTAGCTAGCTCTACAAAAAGGGGGTTAGAGTTGTGACTAACTGCCCTACAAAAGGGGTTATGGTTGGTGCAAGGAGTGGGACTAGCTAGCCATACAAAAAGGGGTTTAGAGTTGTGACTAACTGCCCTACAAAAGGGGTTATGGTTGGTGCAAGGAGTGGGACTAGCTAGCTCTACAAAAAGTTTTTATTTGAGTCCATCCTCCCCAAGAAAATGTCATCCAGCTGTAACTCCAACCGGCCTATCAACGTCTAGGATCTGGAGAGTGGGGCAGATTCAGACAACCAGCCAAGATGTGTCACTTGTCTTATCAGAGTTAGTGAGGTAGAAGGATGTGCTGCAGATTCCACCAGGCACCACAGACTAACCCATTTAGAGTAAAAGGTATATCCTCTTAATCTCACAGTTAGGCTGCATCCCAAAAGGCCCTGGTCAAAAGTAATGCATAATATAGAGAATAGGGTGTAGGGTGCCATTTGGGACAACCTTTAGAATGCAGCAGTCACTTTACTGTCTGGACACTATCCCCACAATCACCTGGTCTCTACGGGTGCTCGTCTAGCTAGAAGATGACCTCGTCACTGATACCATCAGAGAGATTCTTATCAGACCAAATGGTTGACTTCTATCAGAGATGACTTCCTGTTTTAGACAAAATTCCACTTCACAGTACACACTCGCTCTTTATGTGAGTGTGTACAATGCTGACAGCATTGGCTCTGTTCATTCATCTACTGTAAAGTATGTGGGTGTAGCTACACGTATACCAATGTAATCTTATCCATGACACATCCTAATATTTAGACTCAGTAGGCTTTTACAGTGTTCATCTGAATGCATGAACACATAAGGGCTCAGTGAGCCATCCTTTAGGTCAGCTTCCCAAATGGCACCATATTCCTTAAAAAGTGCACTACTTTGGGCCTATGGGCCCTGGCCAAAAGATTGTGCACTAAATAGGGAATAGGGTACCATTTGAGTCATCTTTTAAGTCAGCGCAGGTTGGACAAAGCATCAGACTAAACAAAGGCTCTGCCGTTTGGGACTCTGATGTCATTCTATAAACTATAGTATTTCCCGAGCTCTTGCTGTATTCACATGCACTCTCCTATTAATTTTCCAAAACACACCTATCGAGGTGAGACCCAAATGCAGACACAGGAGGCAGATGGTTGGAGTCTTACGATGTTTATTAATCCAAGGCGCAGGCCAGAGAATGGTCTTGGACAGGCAAAAAGGTCAAAGGAGGTACAGAGTGACAGACAGACTCGTGGTCAAGGCAGCCAGAATGGTCAGGTAGGCAGGTACAAAGTCCAGAAACAAGCAAAGGTCAAAACAAGGGAAGACTAGAAAAAAGAGAATGCAAAAAGCAGGAGAATGGCAAAACTGCTGGTTGACTTACAAAAAAAAACAATACAAGATGAACTGGCACAGAGAGACAGGAAACACAGGGATAAATACACTGGGGAAAACAAGCGACACCTGGAGGGGGTGGAGACAATAACGAGGACAGGGGAAACTGATCAGGGTGTGACAATACCACCCTTTACAGAAAAATGTCGGTGGAAGAAATGGCAGCAGTTTTACGGGCGCCCAACCAATTGTGCTATTGTGTGTTTTTTTTGCGTTATTTGTAACTTATTTTGTACATAATGTTTCTGCAACCGTATCTTACGTCAAAAAAGAGCTTCTGCATATCAGGACAGCGATCACTACCTCGGATTAGACAAAGAGCTTCTGGATATCAGGACAGCGATCACTACCTCGGATTAGACAAAGAGCTTCTGGATATCAGGACAGCGATCACTCACCTCGGATTAGACAAAGAGCTTCTGCATATCAGGACAGCTATCACTACCTCGGATTAGACAAAGAGCTTCTGGATATCAGGACAGCGATCACTACCTCGGATTAGACAAAGAGCTTCTGGATATCAGGACAGCGATCACTAACCTCTGATTAGACAAAGATTTTTTCTTCAACGAGCAAGAAGCACAAGACATTCTCCAAACACCCAACATGGCCATCATCCCTGTTATTTGCAAGAGGAGGCGACACAGGTACAGAGGACAAAGAGCCGGATGCCTGGTCAGGACCCAGAAAAGACGAGTGGGAAAGCTGCTGCTACCGTCAATATTACTCGCCAACGTGCAATCATTGGACAAGGAATTAGACGAGGTACGATCACAAATATCCTACTAACGGGACATCAAAAACTGAAATATCCTATGTTTCACGGAATCGTGGCTGAATGACGACATGCATATTCAGCTAGTGGGATATACGCTGCACCGGCAGGATAGAACAGCACACTCCGGTAAGACGAGGTGAGGCGGTCTGTGCATATTTGTAAACAACAGCTGGTGGACGAAATCTAAGGAAGTCTGTAGATTTTGCTCGCCTGAAGTAGAGTATATTGTGATAAATTGCAGGCCACACTACTTGCCTAGAGAGTTTTCAGCTATACTTTTCATGGCTGTTTATTTACCACCACAGACAGATGCTGGCACTAAGACCACACTCAGACAGCTGTATAAGGAAATAAGCAAACAGGAAACCACTCACCCAGAGGCGGCGCTCCTAGTGGCCGGAGACTTTAATGCAGGGAAACTTAAATCAGTTCTACCAGATTTCCATCAACATGTTAAATGTGCAACTCCACACACAGAGACGTGTACAAAGCTCTCCCTCGCCCTCCATTTGGTAAATCCGACCACAACTCTCTACTCCTGATTCCTGCTTACAAGCAAAAATGAATGCAGGAAGCAACTGTGACTCAGTATATAAAAAAGTGTTCAGATGAAGCAGATGCTAAGCTACAGGACTGTTTTGCAGCACAGACTGGAATATGTTCCGGGATTCTTCCGATGGCATTGAGGAGTACACCACATCATCTTCCGATGGCATTGAGGAGTACACCACATCAGTATCAATAAGTGCGTTGAGAACATTGTCTCCACAGTGACTGTACATACATACCCCAACCAGAAGCCATGGCTTACAAGCAACATTTGCACTGAGCTAAAGGGTAGAGTTGCCGCTTTCAAGGTCCGGGACTCGAAGAAATCCTGCTATGCCCTGCGACGAACCATCAAACAGGCATCAATACAGGGCTAAGATTGAATCATACTACACCGGCTCCGACACTCATTTTATGTGGCAGGGCCTGCAAACTATTACAGACTACAAAGGGAAGCACAGCTGCGAGCTGCCCAGTGACACGAGCCTACCAGACGAGCTAAATCAATTCTATGCTCGCTTCGAGGCAAGCAAAATGCATGAGAGCATCAGCTGTTCCGGACGACTGTGTGATCACGCTCTCCATAGCCGACGTGAGTAAGACCTTTAAACAGGTCAACATACACAAGGCTGCGGGGCCAGACAGATTACACCAAGGTAACCTGCCTTAATGACTAGTGACCCGTAGCACTCATGTCTGTAGCCATAAAGTGCTTTGAAAGGCTGGTCATGGCTCACATCAACACCATCATCCCAGAAACACACTTCAACTTGCATACCGCTCCAACAGATCCACAGATGACGCAATCTCTATTGCAACTCAACACTACCCTTTCTCACCTGGACAAAAGGAACACCTTCATGAGAATGCTGTTCATTGACTACAGCTCAGCGTTCAAAACCATAGTGCCCTCAAAGCTCATCACTAAGCTAAGAACCCTACCTCTGCAACTGGATCCTCGACTTTCTGACGGGGCGCCCCCAGGCGGTAAGGGTAGACAACAACACATCCGCCACACTGATCCTCAAGACGGGAGCCCCTCAGGGGTGCATGTTTAGTCCCCTCCTGTAAACCTGTTCACCCACAACTGTGTAGCCAAGCACGACTCCAACACCATCATTATTAAGTTTGCAGACGACACAACAGTGGTAGGCCTGATCACCGACAAAGACGAGTTAGCCTATAGGGAGGAGGTCCTAGACCTTAGTGCTGCTTTTGATACCATCGATCACCACATTCTTTTGGAGAGATTGGAAACCCAAATTGGTCTACATGGACAAGTTTTGGCCTGGTTTAGATCTTATCTGTTGGAAAGATATCAGTTGGTCTCTGTGAATGGTTTGTCCTCTGACAAATCAACTGTACATTTTGGTGTTCCTCAAGGTTCCGTTTTAGGATCACCATTGTTTTCACTATATATTTTACCTCTTGGGGATGTCATTCGAAAACATAATGTTAACTTTCACTGCTATGCGGATGACACACAGCTGTACATTTCAATAAAACATGGTGAAGCCCCAAAATTGCCCTCGCTAGAAGCTTGTGTTTCAGACATAAGCGCATGGATGCAAACTTTCTACTTTTAAACTTGGACAAAACAGAGATGCTTGTTCTAGGTGCCAAGAAACAAAGAGATCTTCTGTTGAATCTGACAATTAATCTTAATGGTTGTACAGTCGTCTCAAATAAAATTGTGAAGGACCTCGGCGTTACTCTGGACCCTGATCTCTCTTTTGACGAACATATCAAGACTGTTTCAAGGACAGCTTTTTCCATCTACGCAACATTGCAAAAATCAGAAACTTTCTGTCCAAAAATTATGCAGAAAAATTAATCCATGCTTTTGTTACTTCTAGGTTAGACTACTGCAATGCTCTACTTTCTAGCTACCCAGATAAAGCACTAAATTAACTTCAGTTAGTGCTAAATACGGCTGCTAGAATCCTGACTAGAACCAAAAAATTTGATCGTATTACTCCAGTGCTAGCCTCCCTTCACTGGCTTCCTGTCAAGGCAAGGGCTGATTTCAAAGTTTTACTGCTACCCTACAAAGCATTACATGGGCTTGCTCCTACCTATCTCTCTGATTTGGTCTTGCCGTACATACTTACACGTACGCTACGGTCACAAGACGCAGGCCTCCTAATTGTCCCTAGAATTTCTAAGCAAACAGCTGGAGGCAGGGCTTTCTCCGATAGAGCTCTATTTTTATGGAATGGTCTGCCTACCCATGTGAGAGACGCAAACTTGGTCTCAACCTTTAAGTCTTTACTGAAGACTCATCTCTTCAGTGGGTCATATGATTGAGTGTAGGCTGGCCCAGGAGTGTGAAGGTGAACGGAAAGGCTCTGGAGCAACGAACCACCCTTGCTGTCTCTGCCTGGCCAGTTCCCCTCTTTCCACTGTGATTCTCTGCCTCTAACCCTATTACAGGGGCTGAGTCACTGGTTTACTGGTGCTCTTTCATGCCGTCCCTAGGAGGGGTGCGTCATTTGAGTGGGTTGAGTCACTGACGTGATCTTCCTGTCTGGGTTGGCGCCCCCCCTTTGGTTGTGTCGTGGCGGAGATCTTTGTGGGCTATACTCAGCCTTGTCTCAGGATGGTAAGTTGGTGGTGAAGATATCCCTCTAGTGGTGTGGGGGCTGTGCATTGGCAAAGTGGGTGGGGTTATATCCTTCCTGTTTGGCCCTGTCCGGGGGTATCATCGGATGGGGCCACAGTGTCTCCTGACCCCTCCTGTCTCAGCCCCCAGTATTTATGCTGCAGTAGTTTATGTGTCGGGGGCTAGGGTCAGTTTGTTATATCTGGAGTACTTCTCCTGTCTTATCCGGTGTCCTGTGTGAATTTAAGTATGCTCTCTCTAATTCTCCCTTTCTCTCTTTCTTTCTCTCTCTCGGATGACCTGAGCCTTAGGATCATGTCTCAGGACTACCTGGCATGATGACTCCTTGCTGTCCCCAGTCCACCTGGCCGTGCTGCTGCTCCAGTTTCAACTGTTCTGCCTGCGGCTATGGAACCCAGACCTGTTTTCCCCGGACGTGCTACCTGTCCCAGACCTATTATTTGACCATGCTGGTCATTTATGAACATTTGAACATATTGGCCATGTTCTGTTAGAATCTCCACCCGGCAGAAGAGGACTGGGCACCCCTCATAGCCTGTTTCCTTTGGAAGTGGTATTGGAGGGCCACTAGGAGGCACCCTTTCCTCTGGTAAACAAAAGAAATCCCCCAATCTCCCAGGGCAGTTGCTTGGGACATTGCCCTGTGTAGGGCGCTGTCTTTCTGCTGGGATGTTAAATGGGTGTCCTGACTCTCTGTGGTCACAAAAGACCCCATGGCACTAATTTTTCAGAGTACCTAATGACAAAGTTACCCCTAGGGTCTTAATCTTTGACATCACCGGTTGGCTCCTGTTTCTACCACTAAACAACCATGGTTGTGTCGCCAATGGCACCCTATTCCCCATAAAGTGTTCTACTTTCGACCAGATCGAAAGCAGTGCACTACAAAGGGAATAGGGTGCCGTGTGGGGCAGAGCCCATCTCTCTTTGAAAAGCCTGTAAAAGACAACCCCCTTGTCGGCCCAGTTACATATACAAATATGTACCATATTCATACTCACAGAAAGAAAAACTATATTTTGTTGTGTGAAGTTTATTACACTAAAGGGTGCTTCCTAGTGGACACATTTTTTTTCTTGTTTTCAAACAATCTGTCTCTGTGTGTGTCCAATGATAAAAGGTTGGGTAAACACAGTTATACCATGGGTTACAGAAGCGTCTCCTGCATCCCAAATAGCACCCTACTCCCTTTACAGTGCACTATTTTTGACCAGGTTTCATAGGGAACGGGGTGCCATTTAGGACGCAGATCCAGAGCACTAGCTGTGACCATGGAGAGCGATTGTGTCATGGGCACTGGACTGTGCCAGTCAGCCAGCCAGCCACTGACTGACTGCATGGTTGAAAATTACAGGGCATCTTCCGAGCAAAGCCGCTCATGGCATTGTTATACTCTGTGTATGAACAAACAGAGAACATTTGTGGTTGGTGAGATCTGTCACTGAGTGATTGCTATTTTGTTCTTTCCATGATCCCCTATTCGTTTCTATATTAAGTTGAACATACTGAGCAGCATGTTGACATTTCTGGCACATTGATGCAGTGTTCTTTGACCACACTGTTAATAATCATAATGGAAACATTACTGTGATGTGGGGTAAATGACAATAGAGTTGAAGTCTGAAGTTTACATACACTTAGGTTGGAGTCATTAAAACTCATTTTTCAACCACTCCACAAATGTATTGTAAACAAGCTATAGTTTTGGCAAGTCTGTTAGGACATATACTCTGTGCATGACACAATTAATTTTTTCAATAATGGTTTACAAACAGATTATTTCACTTATAATTCACTGTTTCACAATTCCAGTGGGTCAGAGGTTTACATACACTAAGTTGACTGTGCCTTTAAACAGCTTGGAAAATTCCATAAATGATGTCATGGCTTTAGAAGCTTCTGATTGACTCAAATGATGTCAATTAGCCTATTGGAGGTGTACCTTTGCATGTATTTCAAGGCCGACCTTCAAACTCAACGCTTCCTTGCTTGACATCATGGGAAAATCAAAAGAAATCAGCCAAGACCTCAGAAAACAATTGTATACCTTCACAAGTCTGGTTCATCCTTGGGAGCAATTTCCAAACACCTGAAGGCACCACGTTCATCTGTACAAACAATAGTACGCAAGTATAAACACCATGGGACGATGCAGCCATAATACCACTCATGAAGGAGATGCGTTCTGCCTCCTAGAGATGCAGATGTGAAGATGCTGGAGGAAACAGGTACAAAATATATATATCCACAGTAAAACGAGTCCTATATCAACATAACCTGAAAGGCCGCTCAGCAAGGAAAAAGCCACTGCAAGCCGAAGAACACCATCCCAACCGTGGGGCACGGGGCGGCAGCATCATGTTGTGGGTGTGCTTTGCTGCAGGAGGGACTGGTGCACTTCACAAAATAGATGGCATCATTAAGATGGGGCGGCAGTGTAGCCTAGTGGTTAGAGCATTGGACTAGTAACCGAAAGGTTGCAAGTTCAAATCCCCGAGCTGACAAAGTACAGAATCTGTCGTTCTGCCCCTGAACAGGCAGTTAACCCACTGTTCCTAGGCCGTCATTGAAAAGAAGAATTTGTTCTTAACTGACTTGCCTAGTAAAATAAAGGTAAAATAAAAAAATTAAATAAAAAGATGGAAAATTATGTGGATATATTGAAGCAACAGTCAGGAAGATGAAGCTTGGTCGCTTCAGCCGTCTTCATCAACCTGGCAAAGGCTTTTGACTCTGTCAAACACCATATTCTTATCGGCAGACTCAGTTGCCTCGGTTTTTCTAATGACTGCCTTGCCTGGTTCACCAACTACTTTGCAGACAGAGTTCAGTGTGTCAAATCGGAGGGCATGTTGTCCGGAATTTTTACTAGGATTAAATGTCAAGAATTGTGAAAAACTGATTTTAAATGTATTTGGCTAAGGTGTACATAAACTTCCGACTTCAACTGTGTGTACAGTGCCTTCGGAAAGTATTCAGACACAATGACTTTTTCCACATTTTGTTACGTTACAGCCTTATTCTAAAATTGATCAACTGTTTTTTTCCCCTCATCAAACCACACACAATACCCCATAATGACAAAGCAAAAACTTGTTTTAGAAAATGTTGCTAATTTATTAAAAATGAAAACGGTAGGAGTTTATTGGTGGCAGCATCATGCTGTGTGCATGTTTTTCAGCGGCAGGAACTGGGAGATTAGTCAGGACTGAGGCAAAGAGGAACGACGCAAAGTACAGAGCGATCCTTGATGAAAACCTGCTCCAGAGCACTCAGGACCTCAGACTAGGACAAAGGTTCACCTTCCAACAGGACAACAACCCTTAGCACCCAACCAAGACAATGAAGGAGTGGCTTCTGGACAAGTCTCTGAATGTCCTTGAGTGGGCCAGCCAGAGCCCCGATTTGAACTTGATCGAACATCTCTGGAGAGACCTGAAAATAGCTGTGTAGCAACACTCACCGTCCAACCAGACAGAGCTTGAGAGGATCTGCAGAGAAGAATGGGAGAAACTCCCCAAATATAGGCGTGCTAAGCTTGTAGGGACTTGGACTAAAGAAGACTCAAGGCCGAAATATCTCCCAAATGTGCTTCAACAAAGTAAGGTGCTTCAACAAAGTACTGAGTAAAGGGTCTGAATACTTCATAAATTAGCAAATATTTCTAAAAACCTGTTTTTGCTTTGTCATTATAGGGTATTGTGTGTAGATTGGTGAGAAAAAACAATTATTTCATCAATTTTAAAATACGGTTGTAACGTAACAAAGTGTGGAAAAAGTCAAGGGTTCTGAACACTTTCTGAAGGCACCGTAGATAATAAACATAAAACTCACAAACATTACAAAAGAATAAAGAGATTTCAAATGTCATATTATGTGGAAATAGCTAAAGTACAAAAGGGAAAATAAATAAACATAAATATGGGTTGTATTTACATTGGTGTTTGTTCTTCACTGGTTGACCTTTTGTTTTGGCAACGGGTCACACATCTTGCTGCTGTGATGGCACACTGTGGTATTTCACCCAGTAGATATGGGTCTGTGTAATCTGAGGGAAATATGTATCTCTAATACGGTCATACGTTTGGCAGGAGGTTAGGAAGTGCAGCTCAATTTCCACCTCATTTTGTGGGCAGTGTGCCCATAACCTGTCTTCCCTTTCTCATTAGCAAGGCTATGCTCTCTGAGTCTGTACATAGTCAAAGCTTTACTTAGGTTTGGGTCAGTCACAGTGGTCAGGTATTCTGCCACTGTGTCACTGTTTAGGGCCAAATAGCATTCTTGTTTGGTCAGTGTTTTTGTTCATTCTTTCCAATGTGTCAAGTAATTATCGTTTTGTTTTCTCATGATTTGGTTGGGTCTAATTGTGTTGCTGTCTTGGGCTCTGTGGGGTCTGTTTGGGTTTGTGAACAGAGCCCTAGGACCAGCTTCCTCAAGGGACTCCAGATTAATCTCTCTGTAGGTGATGGCTTTGTTATGGAAGGTTTGGGAATCGCTTAATTTTAGGTGGTTGGCTCTTTTCTGGATTTTGATCATTAGCGGGTATTGGCCTAATTCTGCTTTGCATGCATTATTTGGTGTTTTACGTTGTACACAGAGGATATGTTAGCAGAATTCTGCATGCAAAGTCTCAATTTGGTTTTGTCCCATTTTGTGAATTCTTGGTTGGTGAGCGGACCCTAGACCTCACAACCATAAAGGGCAATGGGTTGTATAACAGATTCAACTACAGTGGCTTGCGAAAGTATTCACCCCCCTTGGCATTTCTACTATTTTGTTGCCTTACAACCTGGAATTAAAATGTATTTTTGAGGGGTGTGTATCATTTGATTTACACAACATGCATACCAATTTTTATTGTGAAACAAACAAGAAATAAGACAAAACAAAGCAGAACTCGAGCGTGCATAACTATTCACCCCCCCCAAGTCAATACTTTGTAGAGCATCCTTTTGCAGCAATTAGAGCTGCAAGTCTCTTGGGGTATGTCTCTATAAGCTTTGCACATCTAGCCACTGGGATTTCTGCCCATTCTTCAAGGCAAATCTGCTCGAGCTCTTTCAAGTTGGATGGGTTCCGCTGGTGTACAGCAATCTTTAAGTCATACCACAGATTCTCAATTGGATTGAGGTCTGGGCTTTGACCAGGCAATTCCAAAACATTTAAATGTTTCCCCTTAAACCACTCGAGTGTTGCTTTAGCAGTATGCTTAGGGTCATTGTCCAGCTGGAAGGTGAACCGCTGTCACAGTCTCAAATCTCTGGTAGACTGAAACAGGTTTCCCTCAAGAATTTCCCTGTATATAGCGCCATCCATCATTCCTTCAATTCTGACCAGTTTTCAAATTCCTACCGATGAAAAACATCCCCACAGCATGATGCTGCCAACAACATGCTTCACTGTTGGGATGGTGTCTCAGGGTGATGGGAGATGTTGGGTTTGCGCCAGACATAGTGTGTTCCTTGATGGCCAAAAAGTTCAATTGTAGTCTCATCTGAACAGAGTACATTCTTCCATATGTTTGGGGAGTCTCCTACAAGCCTTTTGGGTGAACACCAAAAGTGTTTGCTTATTATTTTATTCAAGCATTGGCTTTTTTTCTGGCCACTCTTCCGTAAAGCCCAGCTCTGTGGAGTGTACTGCTTAAAGTGGTCCTATGGACAGATACTCCAATCTCCGCGGTGGAGCTTTGCAGCGCCTTCAGGGTTATTTTTGGTCTCTTTGTTGCCTCTCTGATTAATGCCCTCCTTGCCTCGTCCGTGAGTCTTGGTGGGCGGCCCTCTCTTGGCAGGTTTGTTGTGATGCCATATTCTTTCCATTTTTTAATAATGGATTTAATGGTGCTCCGTGGGATGTTCAAAGTTTCTGATATTTTTTTATAATCCAACCCTGATCTGTACTTCTCCACAACTTTGTCCCTGACCTGTTTGGAGAGCTCCTTGGTGTTCATGGTGCCGCTTGCTTGGTGGTGCCCCTTGAAAGTAATTTTTTAATTTCACATCAACCAATTTGGACTATTTTGTGTATGTCCATTACATGAAATCCAAATAAAAATCCATTTAAATTACAGGTTGTAATGCAACAAAATAGGAAAAACCCCAAGGGGGATGAATACGGTACTTTTGCAAGGCACTGTATTTTTAGCCAGATCCTAATTGGTATGTTTGAATTTTATGTTCCTTTTGATGGCATAGAAGGCACTTCTTGACTTGTCCCTCAGATCGTTCACAGCTTTGTGGAAGTTACCAATGGCGCTGATGTTTTGGCTGAGGTATGTATAGTTTTTTGTGTGCTCTAGGGCAACGGTGTCTAGATGGAATTTGTTTTTGTGGTCCTGGCAACTGGACCTTTTTTGGAACACCATTATTTTTGTCTTACTGAGATTTACTGTCAGGGCCTGGGTCTGACAGAATCTAGGTGCTGCTGTAGGCCCTCCTTGTAGGCCCTTCTGTCACTCTCTCTCTCTCTCTCTCTTTCTCTCTCTCTCTCTCTCTGTCACTCAGTATCTATCTGTCACTCCCTCTCTCTCTGTATATATACACAGTACCAGTCAAAAGTGTTTCTTTATTTTTACTATTTTCTACATTGTAGAATAGTAGTGAAGACGTCAAAACTATGAAATAACACATATGGAATCATGTAGCAACCAAAATAGTGTTAAACAAATCAAAATATATTTTATATTTGAGATTCTTTAAAGTGGCCACCCTTTGACTTGATGACAGATTGGCACACTCTGGCATTCTCTCAACCAGCTTCATGAGGTAGTCACCTGGAATGCATTTCAATTAACACGTGTCCTGTTAAAATATATTTTTTTTTACAGAAGATAGCCCTATTTGGTAAAAGACCAAGACCATATCATGGCAAAAACTGCTCAAATAAGCAAAGAGAAACAACAGTCCATCATTACTATAAGACATGAAGGTCAGTCATTCTGGAAAATGTAAAGAACTTTGAACGTTTCTTCAAGTGCAGTCGCAAAAACAATCAAGCTCTATGATGAAACTGGCTCTCATGAAGACCGCCACAGGAAATCAAGACACAGAGTTACCACTGCTACAGAGGATAAGTTCATTAGAATTACCTGCCTCAGAAATTGCTGCCCAAATAAATGCTTCACAGAGTTCAAGTAACAGACACATCTCAACATTTACTGTTCAGAGAAGACTGAGTGAATCAGGCCTTCATGGTCGAAATTGCTGCAAAGAAACCATGACTAAAGGACAACATTAATAAGAAGAGACTTGCTTGGGCCAAAAAACATGAGCAATGGACATTAGACTGGTGGAAATCTGTCCTTTGGGCTGATGAGTCCAAAAAATAGATTTTTGGTTCCAACCGCCGTGTTTTTGTGAGACGCAGAGTAGGTGAATGGATGATCTCTGCATGTGTGGTTCCCACTGCGAAGCATGGAAGAGGAGTGATGGTGTGGGGGTGCTTTGCTGGTGACACTGTCAGTGATTTATATAGAATTCAAGGCACACTTAACCAGCATGGTTACCACAGCATTCTGCAGCGATACGCCATCCCATCTGGTTTGCGCATAGTTTTGTTTTTCAACAGGACAATGACCCAACACACCTCCAGGCTGTGTAAAGGCTATTTGACCGAGAAGGAGAGTGATGGAGTGCTGCATCAGATGATCTGGCCTCCACAATCACCCGACCTCAACCCAATTGAAATGGTTTGGGATGAGTTTGACCGCAGAGTGAAGGAAAAGCAGCCAACAAGTGCTCAGCATATGTGAGAACTCCAAGACTGCTGGAAAAACATTCCTCATGAAGCTGGTTAAGAGAATGCCAAGAGTGTGCAAAGCTGTCACCATGGCAAAGGGTGGGTACTTTGAAGAATCTAAAATCTAAAATATATTTTGATTTGTTTAACACTTTTGCTTACTCCATGATTCCATATGTGTTATTTCATAGTTTTGATGTCTTCACTATTATTCTACAGTGTAGAACATAGTACAGTACATAAAATAGTAAAAGTAGTAGGTGTCCAAACTTTTGACTGGTGCTATATATGGAAACCAGTTGCACTGGGGTGGTTTGGATTCTCTTGGAATTTGACGGGTTCTAGCTAAGATAGTGTAACGGTTTTCTTGAGTCGAAGGAGAGGCGGACCAAAACACAGCGTGGTTATTATTCATGGTTCTTTAATAAAGAAACTATACATGAATAGACTAACAAAACAAGAAATGTGGAAAAACCAAAAACAGCCCTATCTGGTGCAAACACAGAGACAAGAACAATCACCCACAAAACCCAACACCAAACAGGCAACCTAAATATGGTTCCCAATCAGAGACAATGACTAACACCTGCCTCTGATTGAGAACCATATCAGGCCAAACACAGAAACAGACAAACTAGACACACAACATAGAATGCCCACTCAGATCAAACAAAACATAGAAACATACAAAGCAAACTATAGTCAGGGTGTGACAGATAGCTAACTTTATTTGAAAGTAGTTTGTGTGTGCGCATGTGCTTGTGTGTGCGTGTATTGTAACATAAACATTCTAAGGGGTGAGACTTCCTGACTTCCCCCTCCTCACCATCTAATATGTTTAGCAGAGAGAGAGAGCCCTAGCTTCCTCCTGCCTCAAAGCCCCCAGTATGCAGGGTATTCTCTTGATCTGCTCTGAGTCAGGAGGAAGGCATGCAGGACCTGATCCCAGCAAGGGTCACTGCTTCAGTCTGCTGTTTATACCAAGGCACGGACACCCAGTTGAGGGGTGTGTGTCCTGTCGGAAAGTGAGCGGGGGAGCATTTGTGTATGTGTATGTGTGTGCACACGTAATTTGTCTATTTCATCCAGGTGTATAGAAATCAACAGGTGTATAAAATCGAAAGCACAGCAATGCAATCTCCATAAATGAACATTGGCAGTAGAATGGGCTTACTGAAGAGCTCAGTGACTTTCAATGTGGCGCCATCATAGGATGCCACCTTTCCAACTGGTCAGTAAGTCAAATTTCTGCCCTGCTAGAGCTGTCAACTGTAAGTGCTGGTATTGTGAGGTGGAAAAGTCTAGGAGCAACAACGTCTCAGCTGTGAAGTGGTGGGCCACACAAGCTCACAGAACGGTACCGCGTAGCACATAAAAATAATCTGTCCTCGGTTGCAACACTCACTACTGAGTTCCAAACTGCCTCTGGAAGCAACGTCAGCAGAATAACTTTTCTTCGGGAGCTTAATGAAATGGGTTTCCATGGCCGAGCAGCCCCACACAAGCCTAAGACCACCATTCGCAATGCCAAGCATGAGCTGGAGTGGTGTGAAGTTCACCGCCATTGGACTCTGGAGCAGTGGAAACGCACTCTCTGGAGTAATGAATCACGCTTCACCATCTGGCAGTTTGACGGACAAATCTGGGTTTGGCAGATGCCAGGGGAACGCTACCTGCCTGAATGTGTAGTGCCAACTGTAAAGTTTGGGGGAGGAGGAATAATGGTCTGGGGCTGTTTTTCATGGTTTCCTGCTAGACCCCCAGTGAAGGGAAATCTTAACGCTACAGCATACAATGACATTCTAGATGATTCTGTGCTTCCAATGTTGTGGCCCTTTCCTGTTTCAGCCTGACAATCCCCAATGCACAAAGCAAGGTCCATACAGAAATAGTTTGTTGAGATCGGTGTGGAAGAACTTGACTGGCCTGCACCGAACCCTGACCTCAACCCCATTGAACACGTTTGGGATGAATTGGAACACAGACTGCGAGCCAGGCCTAATCGCCCAACATCAGTGCTGGACCTCACTAATGCTTTTGTGGCTGAGTGGAAGCAAGTTACCCACAGCAATGTTCCAACATCTGGTGGAAAACCTTCCCAGAAGAGTGGACGCTGTTTTAGTAGCAAAGAGGGGACCAACTCCATATTAATGCCCATGATTTCTGAATGAGATGTTCAACAAGCAGGTGTCCACATACTTTTGGTCATGTAGTTTATGTTGACAGAACTCACTGGGCCTTGAGTGACTCAGCCTCTGAAGTATGGAGCTGTTCTTACTGCCTCATCACAGACCTCAGCAGGATGGGACATCATCCATAATCCACCCCAAAGGCGACTCAGGCACTCATCTCCTCCTGTTAGTGGTGAGCTGGTGAAAGTCATGCACCCAGTGGGCCTTGAAGAAACTCAGAAGACTCAAGAGAGGCAGGTCTAGAGCACATCCCAAATGGCACCCTATTTCCTATAGTGCACTACTTTTGACCAGGGTCCATAGGACCAACTTCTATATAGAGGACATCTGTTTAATACAGCGTCACCACAGAGCCAGATGGCAATAATAGTAAGGTTTCCATCGCAAATTCCCAACATGCAAAGAAGGATCCACCTCTCTCCTCTCCTCCAAGCTTCACCAGTCCAGGCATCACGTCTTCTGTGCATCCCAAATGGCGCCCTATTCCCTATATGGCTTTTGGTCAAATGTAGCGCACTATGTAGGGAATAAGGTGCCATTTGGGGTAAAGCCCTTTACTTCACTCATGAACCCCAAGCCGCAGAGCTCTCGGAAAAACCTAGCTAGACACCCCTAGGAAGCATGGCTTTGTGGGATAATGGAGGAAAATGATTGGATAAACATACTGCGAGGCCACAGCCTGTTTAATCATGGAGGGTTGATGAGAGGGAAGGGATGGAGGAGGTCGAGGAGGGAGAGAGAGAGGTGAGGAAGAGAGAGATATAGAGAGAGAGAGAGAGAGAGAGAGAGAGAGAGAGAGAGAGAGAGAGAGAGAGAGAGAGAGAGAGAGAGAGCAGGATGCAGTTGGTGGGGTGGGTTTGCAGGAATCTCAGGGCACATTATGTTCCTTTGAGGCTGACTGGCTGGGCTGGCCAAGGCTCGGGGCTTAAACTAGATTATGTTCCTGTAAGGCATGCTGCCTGGGCTAGCCAGGGCTGAGGTTTTAAACTAGATTATGATCCTGTAAGGCTGGCTGGCTGGGCTAGCCAGGGCTGAGGTTTTAAACTAGATTATGATCCTGTAAGGCTGATTGGCTGGGCTAGCCATGGCTCAGGGTTTAAACTAGATTATGTTCCTGCAAGACTCGCTCGGCTGGCCAGGACTCAGGGCTTGAACTAAATTCTGCTCCTGTGAGGCTGGCCAGGGCTATGGGCTTAATATAGATTATGTTCCTGTGAAGCTGGCCAGGGCTCAGGGTTCAAACTAGACAATGTAAAAGGACATTCATCTGTGCAGAGTGACAGCAGCAAAGTCCACAAGTTTTTATTAAACACAGACTCCCTGATTACTGAGCTGTGACCCTCTGCCTGCATGATTGTCTGTCTGTCTGTCTGTCTGTCTGTCTGTCTGTCTGTCTGTCTGTCTGTCTGTCTGTCTGTCTGTCTGTCTGCTTGGTCTATTTTAGACCATGGGGAGAGAGTGTCCTCCTGTGTAAGAAGAGGGATGAGAGTGTCCTCCTGTGTAAGAGGAGACGAGAGAGTATCCTCCTGTGTAAGAGGAGAGGAGTGTCCTCCTGTGTAAGAGGAGAGGAGAGAGTGTCCTCCTGTGTAAGAGGAGAGGAGAGAGTGTCCTCCTGTGTAAGAGGAGAGGAGAGAGTGTCCTCCTGTGTAAGAGGAGAGGAGAGAGTGTCCTCCTGTGTAAAAGGAGAGGAGAGAGTGTCCTCCTGTGTAAGAAGAGAGGAGAGAGTGTCCTCCTGTGTAAGAAGAGAGGAGAGAGTGTCGTCCTGTGTAAGAAGAGAGGAGAGAGTGTCGTCCTGTGTAAGAGGAGAGGAGAGAGTGTCCTCCTGTGTAAGAGGAGAGGAGAGAGTGTCCTCCTGTGTAAGAAGAGAGGAGAGAGTGTCCTCCTGTGTAAGAAGAGAGGAGAGAGTGTCGTCCTGTGTAAGAGGAGAGGAGAGTGTCCTCCTGTGTAAGAGGAGAGGAGAGAGTGTCCTCCTGTGTAAGAGGAGAGGAGAGAGTGTCCTCCTGTGTAAGAAGAGAGGAGAGAGTGTCCTCCTGTGTAAGAGGAGAGGAGAGAGTGTCCTCCTGTGTAAGAAGAGAGGAGAGAGTGTCTTCCTGTGTAAGAGGAGAGGAGAGAGTGTCCTCCTGTGTAAGAGGAGAGGAGAGAGTGTCCTCCTGTGTAAGAAGAGAGGAGAGAGTGTCCTCCTGTGTAAGAAGAGAGGAGAGAGTGTCCTCCTGTGTAAGAGAAGAGGAGAGAGTGTTCTACTGTGTAAGAGGATAGGAGAGTGTCCTCCTGTGTAAGAAGAGGGGAGAGAGTGTGTTAATAGAGGAGAAGTCACACACCTTGTTAGCTAATCATGCTCTCTTTGATACCAGCTTAATTTGACCATTATTTGAAGTCTTTGGTGAATGGCAATCTATGCACTGATTGAAGTAGTTCCTGTTTGGAATCTACAGTGGTCAATATATCATCAGCTCTTGCTGTGAAGTGTGTGTATTATACAAATACAGGAGGAAAAAAATAAAATATCCAGAAACCAAAACCTTAACAGAAGTCTGAAGGCCTCCTGGTGTTTCCTCACCTCTTGAAGTATTTTAAACGTTCATAGATTGTGATGTTTGGGCACAGCCAGGCCGTGTGAGGACAGAACAGAACAGTCGCTCAATAAACCAGCTGAGACATATCCACCAGACCATGCCCATCTGGACTGTAGCTGCCACTTTGAAGTAGATTATGACTAGTTGGAGGACGTTGTTTTAAGAAGGGACAGAAGCCCACAACCGATATTTGTCTCAGTTAGAAAAGTCAAATAAACTCATCAGTCAATCTGCATCCTAAATGGCACCCTATCCCCTATATATTGCCCTATGGGTCCTGGTCAAAAGTCATGCCTATACAGGGAAAAGGGTGTCATTTGGGACACAGCCAAACTCATCAGTCAGTCCCCCGAATCAAACCCCAGCTGTAGCTGCCAGACTCGGCCAGCGTTACATTTATCTTCTCTGTTTCTCTTTAACTGTGTTCCTTCTTTTTTTCTAAACTTCCTAATCAGATAGAGTCATTAGCATGTGATTATGCAGTCGTCTGAGGAGGCTGACGTGCAGTTGTTTATGACAGAGGCAAGAGATGTGAAAGTCTTTAGTTGAGAGGGAATCAAATGTAAAATGCAAATCAGCGGTGCGGTCGTACTTACACACACACACACACACACACACACACACACACACACACACACACACACACACACACACACACACACACACACACACACACACACACACACACACACACACACACACACACACACACACACACACACACACACACACACGCGCGCGCTAAGCCAGATGAGTTGTTTACACTAAGACGGGGGGGGGGTTCATTAACTGGTGATTAGCCTGGCTGAGGGAAAGTAAACTTAGTGAAATGTGATTTAAAGCAGCAGGATAGATTGGTGAGAATGTTCAGACGAGACACGTCAATCCGAGATCTTCTCTCCACCATTCCCAAATCTCCAGACCAGACCGTGAGAGAAAGGACTTAGAAACAAAGACAAGAAAGAGGAAGATATTTTGAAGTATCACCAAAAACTACTATAATATGTTTAGAATGGATGTATCATTGTTTTTGTCCCATGTCTGGTACATGGCAATGATAAAAAAAACACTATGTGTCAACCATGTTTAGACAGGCATTTCACATTGGCTGACAGTGACAGAGCATGTCTCTGTGATTCTAATGATTGGGGTTTGCTTGCTCAGGTGGAACCACAGACAGCCATTCGTCATCTGGAGACATCAGCTTCTGTCCTGTCTGTCTCTCCACCCACCCACTCACTCGCTCACTCCCCCACTCACCTCCTCCTATTCACCAACTCCCACTGGGCGCTCTCTTCCTACTCAACCCAATGGTACATCAGAGCATCCCCCAGGGTTGTAGCCAGGTGGACCTATCCACTCAATATAGACAAACACACACACAAGCACGCGCACACACAAACACACAGCGGGAGAGCCATCTAATCCTTCCTACACAGCTACTGGGATGAGCCTGGCCCATAGGTGGTCTGTGACTGGTCAGAAGCCGTTGTTCTTCTGGCTAATTGGTTTCCATGTAGTCCGACCAACATCAGTGTTTAACTGAACAGTGAACTCTTATGATGTGTTTCTGATACTTGGGAATAGGAGATGTGGGGTCAAAGAGGAGGCAGAGCCTTCCTCTAGTGACAGTGAGAAAAAAAGAAAACAAAAAAGGAGACAACAATGGAAGACAGAGTGATTCTCTCCTCCAATGCTCTCTTTTGTTTATTGTCTATTTTGTACAAATCCACAGCCAGAATTTGGTTCCCCCATCCTTCCATATTTCCCCAGTCGACCCTCAGGGCTCATCCCATGGTTCTCTCCAGGTTTCTGAGAGCATCCCTGTAAATTTCAGGTCCCCCAGAGCAGAGCAACACTGGAACTAGTCTAGTGAATCTCCTGCAGCAGGACAGGCCAAGACCATGTCATATGATAAATTACAAACGTCTGGGTAACGTCCCCTCTAGAAACTGACTGCCCCAGCAAATGGTGTAAAGAGAGAGTTAGGAAGATGAGCGGAGGATTGTGACTACTGTTGGTAGAATGTTCTCACACTGGGAATGGGTGAGAGATTGCCTACCTGTGCAGTTTCTAAGGGCAGGACTTAATTCTTCAGGTTGTCTGGCTAAGTAAGTTGTAACAGTTGCAGCTACTGTACTGTATAGCTCCAGTAATAATTATTTTCTGATGCCAGAATGCAAGTGATCAAACAGTGTTTGTTCTCTCACAGCGCAGGAAGAATGTTATATTATATATGTGACTCGAAAAAAGTCTGTTTGACAATCCCAGTATCTCTTGGAAAAACCATGGGGTTTAGGCTTATTTTCTGGAATTTCCCGAAGGGGTCTGTCCAGTGTTACCATGCATGTCATACTGTGAGGGTCAACTGTAAACCGTTTTCACACTGGGCTTCTATGAAATGGCAGCTTGGATGTGATGCATCAGGGCTCAGACGCCTTCCTCTCATCACCAACATCTGCAGCAACATCATCTTGCTGAACTTCACAGAGAAATAAATCAGAAACTAAACCATAATGTCTGCATCTCAAATGGCACCATATTTCCTATATAGCGCACTACTTTTGAACAGAGTCCTATGGGTCAAGGTCAAATGTAGTGCACTATGTAGAGGTATAGGGTGCCGTTTGGGACACAGGCCACCTTTCTTGTCTGCCAGCAAACAGCAATCTTTAAAAAATATTCCTGCAACGCTGTGGCGTTTTCTCAGGCTTGTATAAGTCAGGGAGCTGTTATGGGAACATGTTGTGCTGTCAGTCAGTCTTTCTGAGATGGAGGTAGATAGATCCCTAGGGCTTGTCTGTCTGGAAGAGGAGCGGTGTGAGAGATTGGTGTTGAGACGAGGGGGATTGAGGGTCTGGAAGGGAGGGTTGGAGGAAAGAGGGGGTGTTCTGCAGTGAGGTGTGAATTTCACAGACTCTCCATTGCAGCCTAGACTTAGATTACACATGTATCGCTTATCTCTGACCTCAGATATGTAGACACGCTAACAGGAGAAAACATGCACCCTGGGTTCATTCAATAACACCCAACAAACAGATGGACACACATAAACATTTCTGAACTCTCTCTTTTTTTTAATTATTTTTTTTTCTCAACTAGGCAAATCAGATAAGAACAAATTCTTATTTACAATGACGGCTTACCCCGGCCAAACCCGGACGACGCTGAGCCAATTGTGCGCCGCCCTATGGGCTCGGCCGGATGTAATTCAGCCTGGATTCGAACCAGGGACCGTAGTGACGCCTCTTGCTCTGAGAAGCAATGTCTTAGACCTCTGTACAACTAGGGAGCCCTCTTTAACACACACACACACACACACACACACACACACACACACACACACACACACACACACACACACACACACACACACACACACACACACACACACACACACACACACACACACACACACACACACATACTTTATGGGGTCATGTTAGGCGCCTAAGGCTTTGTCAGTACAGATTGTGTGTAACGCAGAGTATGACGTGGCCTTGCCTCCCGAGTGGCGTAGATGTCTAAGGCACTGCAGTGCTTGAGGCGTCACTACAGATCCGGGTTTGATCCCGGGCTGTGTCCACGACCAGGAGACCCATGAGGTGATACACAATTGGCCCAGTGTCGTCCGGGTTAGGGGAGGGTTTGGCTGGCCGGGAAGTCCTTGTCCCATCGCACTCTAGCGAGTCCTGTCGTGGGCCTGGCACATGCACGCTGACACTGTCGCCAGTTGTACAGTGTTTCCTCCGACACATTGGTGTGGCTGGCTTCCTGGTTAAATAAATAATAATTTGAACGAGTGTGACGTGGCCCTGGATCTGAGTGAGACCATGTCACGGCCCGACCGGCTCTATCCTGTCCCTCTGTGCAATGTGTGACTCGAGACATGGGCAACATTCAATGACGTTGCTGTATTAGGTCGGCCATGCCTCTCACCACACCTGTACTAATCCCTATTCACAAGGGGACACACATGTCATAACATCATAGTGTAAAACACGGAGCATATGTCATCCCTATTCTCTGTGAGTGCGTCCCAAATGACACCCTGTTTCCTAGGAATGTGCTACTTTCGACCAGGCCCCAATAGTGCACTATAACAGGGTGTCATTTGGGATGCACACTTTGTGCTTCTACCGAGCTCCCCCCGTAGAAGTGACGGACAGTTCGACACCTTATCTCTCTTGTGTTTTATGTGAATCAGTGTAAGGTTCTCTGCTGATTGAAGGGAATTCCTTTGTTCCCATGGATAGACAGGAATAGAGATAGTCCCTGTCCTTGTTGTCCTGGGCAGACCATTAGAAACATTAGGAACTGGAGACCCTTGCCTGATTCTGAGAGGGGTCCAGGCTGTAGTGATCACGGCATGCAAGGATATCAGCTTTCAGCACCACAGGTTCCTATCGCCTATCAGACACTGATTATAACAACGGCCTCTCATTGTTTGTTTACAGTAGCATTGTTGATCTGCCTGTGTACACCTGGAGCATGTTATGTGTGCATCATCATGCTACATTACATAAAGTAGCAAAGTGAGATATCAGTGTGTGGTCATTCATAAACTTGCTTCTCTTTTAATATTAATAGATGACCAAATGTTCTGGGGATAAAGATGTTGAAATTCTCAAAGTTACTGGTACTTAAGACTCTAAAGGGATGCATTCTTTGAGGGGGCCTCAGTTCAGTCATCAACAGGTGTTTTTCTCATCTGAGCTTTCTGAGTTCTCTCTCCAAAAAATAAACCTTCTGAAACTGCTGGGGCCCCTGCCTAATCCATCCAAAGAGACACTAAACATTAAACTGAAGCCCAGTTGGCTAGAGGAAGTTTCCATGCAGGCTATGAAGTGGA